>NW_007252322.1:31581-47496 GCF_000164805.1 Carlito syrichta
ATCCACTCACCTCAGCCTCCCAAAGGCTCAGGATTACAGGCTGAGCCACCGAGCCCGACTAATCATCTATTTTTCAGTAGTTATTTGCATCTTACAAGACAAGCTGGAATTTTTAAAAATTCCTCCTTTTTTAAGATTAAACTGGCATATTATTCAAATTAATCATTCCTTGTATGTTTGTTAAAAGTCAACTATAAAGTCATCTGGGCTGGTGCGTTTATTGGGAGGCACATTTGTTATCTCTTGCTGTAAAACAATATGAGATTGTATAAAGATGTTTTTATGTTTTGGCAGTCAGGACTTTCTGAAGAAATTTTACTAAAACTTAGAACCTATGGCAGTACCAAGCCATGGAAGTGAATTTACTTACGACCACACAGAAATTGAAAATTCCAAAGAGATTTACCTAACCACAGATAATCTCAGTTTTAGGATGGTTAGATCTACAATTCTTTTCGTTTTACCAGAATGTAACCCTGTTGAAAGTCAAGCAGCATTTGTATAGAGATATGTTTTTACCCTTGAAGGGATAAAAAGTCATCTCTGAGGTATAAAGCGTGAGGCAATGGTCTTATATCCTCCCAGGAGAAAATTATTTGAATTTCAAAGTATGAGAGTAGAAATTACTAAGACAACTCAGAAGGGGAGAGGGACGATACCGCCTATATCTTCTCTTTTCCTTGCCTATAACACAGACTTTATACAGGTGGGATATTTGATCTGGTTCTCACCATGTTGCTACTGTAAGAACCGAGACACAAAAGAACCATAGGTAAATAATAAGAAACCTTCTCTGGTCAGAAAACTTGTGCATGTATTTAAAATAAAATAATAAAGATGAAAATACTGTGCTAGGATTTTTATTAAAGTTTCACTAAACCTATAAATAGTAAGGAAAGAAATGACATCTTTGCTTTGTTGTCTTCTAACCCGTGAGCATAATTCATTTCTCCATTTATTTATGTTCCCTTGGATTTTATTTTGTTTTTGTTGAAGTGATTGTAAATGGTATTGTGTCCTAATTTTGGTTTCTACCTGTTCATTGTTTGTATATAAAAATGCAACTGATTTTTGTAGGTTGATCATGCATCTTGCAAAATTTTGAAACTCACTTAATATTTTTAAAAGCTTTTTTTCCCCCCACAGATTCCTGGGGATTTTCTAGTCATTTTTGTAATTTTGCAAACAGAGACAGTTGTATTTCTTTATTTCTATTTACGTTTTATTGCCTTTTTATTGCCTTTTTGCAATGGCTAGAACTTTTCAGAATTAAGTTGAATAATAGTTGTGAAACTGGACATACTTTGCTTTCTCCTAGTTTTCGAAGAGATACATTCAAACTTTCATCATTAAGGGTAATGTTACCTGTAGGTGTTTTGTAAAAGCTATTCACCAAGTTGAGAAAGTTCCCTACTATTCTTAGCTTACTTAGACTTTTCATACTGAAAGAGAGTTACATTTTCTCAGAAAGTTTTTGCTGTATCAGTTAGCCATACGTTTTTTTGTTGTTCTTTAGCCTACTAATATGGTAGATTCTATTCACTGATTTTAGTATGTTGAACTAGCCTTGTATACATGAAATATATTCAATTTGGTTTGCTACAATTCTTTTCAAACATTGCTGGATTCAATTTGCTTATAGTTTGTTGAATATTTTTTATTCTACATTCATGACAGATTTTGTTTGCAGTTTCTTTCTTTTTGGGGGGTAAAATATTTGGCTTATTTGTTTTGTCTTAGTTTATTTTTAAAGTCAGGTTGATTCTGTCCTCATAAAATGAGTTTGGAAGTACTCTTGTTCTCTCCTACTTTCTGAAAGAGATTGTATAGAATTGGTCTTAGTTTTTATTTAAGTATTTGGTAGCATAGTCAAAAGAAACCATCTGAAACTGGAAATTTATTTATTTATGTATTTATTGAGTTGGAGTCTTACTCTGTCACCCAGACTGGTCACTCCCGGCCACTGCAGCCCGACCTGCTGGGCTCTGGCAATCCTTCCGCCTCAGCCTCCCAAGGAGCCAGAACTATAGGTGCGCGCTACCACGCCCGGCTAGTTTTTGATTTATTGTAGAGATGAGGTCTCGCCAAGTTGCCCAGGTGGGTCTTGAACCCTCGGGCTCAGGCAATCCCCTCACCTCGGTCTCCTAAAGTGCGGGATTACAGGCTGAGCCACCAAGCCCGGCTGGAAATATATTTTTTAAAAGCTTTTAAATTAAAAATCAATTTCTTTAATGGTTACCAAGTTATTTAGATTGTCTATTTCATTTTGGTTGATTTACATAGTTTGTGGTTTGGATAATTGGCTTCTTTTTTCAGATTAATCAAATATGAATGTTAAATTTTTATAGTACTTAATTATTATCCTTTTAACGACTGCAGGATCTATACTGATACCTAGTATTTAATTTCTAATATTGGTGATTTGTGGATTTTTTTTCTGTTTTTATTTTATTTTTTCAGTCTTTATTAAGATTTGAGTCTTTGATTTTCTGAAGACCCACCTTTTAGTTTTATTATTTTATTTGTTTGTCATTCTTAATTTCTGACTTTTACTCACATCTTTACTTTTTTCTTCTTTCTTCTGTTTGGTTTGAGTTTATTCTACTTGGTTCTTTTTTCTTTAATTTGTTAAATTAGGAGTTTAGGTTATTGATTTGAGACCTTTCCTCATTTCTAATGTGAATATTTAGTGTTATAGATTTCTCTCTCAGCATTGCTTTTGTTGCATTCCATAGATTTTACTATGTTTTAGTTCTACTCTGACTCATGACTATATATTATTTTTGTTAGTTTTCATTAGTTGGTTAATTTCTGTGTTTTATAAATTTTCATTTCTGATTGAATTCTATTATGACCGCTCTGTGTATTTTCATTTCTTATAACTTGGTGGAGGTTTGTTTTAGAACCTATGTCATTTATTTCACCTATCTTGGAGACAGTTCTGTGGACACTAAAAAAAAGTTGTATTTTGCTTTTGCTGAGTAGTATGTTTGATGTCCAATCTTTTTTATGGTTTGTTAAGTTATTCTAAATCCTTGATGCTTTTCTGTCTAAAAATGTTATCAGTTGATGACAGATGGATGTTAAATTCTCAAACTGGAATGACAAATTTGTCTTTTGCTTCTTTCTTCCTTTTCAGTGTTGCTTCACACATTTTAAAACTGGTTTTGGTGCATATTTCTTTGGTTTCTGGTGTATTGATTATTTCATCTATTTTTTTTTTTTTTTGAGTCAGAGTCTCACTCTGTACCTAGGCTGGAGTGCAGTGGCACACTCACAGCCACCACAGCCTTGACCTGCTAGGCTCAGGTGATTCTTCCACCTCAGTCTTCCAAGTAGCTGGAACTACAGGCACGCACTACCATGCCCGGCTAATTTTTTATTTATTGTAGAGACGAGGTCTTGCCATGTTGCCCAGGCGGGTCTCAAACCCGCGGGCTCAGGCAATCCACTCGCCTCACCTCCCAAAGTGCTGGGATTATAGGCTGAGCCACCAAGCCCAGCCGATTATTTCATCCTTAACATATCTTTCTCTGTTTCTAGCTATTCTCTTTATCTTAAATTCTACCTTATCATATATCAATATAGCTTTCAAGATTTTTTATTAATAGTTTTTATGATATATTTTTTTCCTACCCTTTTATTTTCAACATATGTATGCCATTGTATTTAGAGTGTTTCTTATACACAACATATATTTGAGTCTTTTATTCCACTCTGAAAAGCTCTTTTAGCTGGAATATTTAGATCATTTGTGTTCAAAGTTTTTTTCTTTTTTTAATGTATGTTAGAACTGAAATCTACCATTGTATTATTTGCTTTCTGTTTATTTCTCATTCTTCTATATCTCCTTTCTCCACATAGCTTGCAAGTTTATTCTTATGATTCTGTATTGATTTATTTACAGTATTTGTGAGTGTATTACTTTGCATGGGCTTTTTAGTGGTCATTCTTAGTATTAGCTACACATATGTACATAACTTATAGCCTACTGGTATCTGTATTTTACAACTTCAAGCAAAATGTAGAAGTCTTACTTCCATTTGGGTCCCTTTTCAGTTCAATTGCCTTGAGCACATCAGATTAGATGATAATTTTTGTTCAAATCATCAAATATTATTCAAAATATAATCTATTATATTTCCCTTAATTTTTATCTAATCATTGTTATATTCTTGGTTCTATCCAGGTCTTCCTGTGCTATTTTCTCTTTTCTAGTTGGAGGACTAGTTGGAGCCATTTTGTAAGGGCAATTATACCAGTGGTGAATTCTCTTAGCTTTTATTTACCTGAAAATAATTTGTTTCTCCTACATTTTGGAAGAATATTTTTACTAAATATAGAATGCAATATTGATGCCTATTATTTTTCAGGACTTTAAAATAATATGGCACATATTTCTGGTCTCCATGGCTTTAGATTTTAAAAAAATCTGCCATCATTCAAATTGGTTTTATATGTAAACAGCCAACAATACTTTTGGTATGCTATTAATTCCAGAGTGTGACATAGAACTTTGGCTCATCCTAGTAACTTTTACTACGCTCCTAACTCAAATTTTAAAAATAGTGCATAGATCTTCACCTCCATCTGAGGACTTACTTCCAAATACTTCTATGTGAGGAAGGGCAAAGTCAGAATGTTTAACTTGCATACTTTAGCACTTATCTTGTTCGTGGCAATTTATGTGTATGATGTCTGACCTCTAACAACCACATATCTCAGTCTGGAAACCACCCATGTTCCTTGGTTTTCTCTCTAGAATACGAATCCATTATTCCTGCCTGCTTTATCTGTGCACTAGTTCAATTTGTTTAGGAAGCCATGTCTCCTAGTGGATTTATTTCCAGTTCTGAGAAAGTCTCTCTGGCACAAAGAAGCTGCATCTCGACTGTTTTTAAAACAAAAGTATCATCTTATTGGTTAGGGTCTATTCATAGGACTGAACGGTCCTTAGTCTTTCAAGTTAAACATATCTTTTTCTCCTCTGATCGATAATGCACATCTTCTTCCTCTGTTTAGAGATGTAATCATAAAAAATAATCAACTGTCTTGCATATCATCTTTTCCCATGTGGCCGTTTATTTTTTTCTGTAAAATAAACTATCCCTAAATTAGTAACTTAAAACAGTCTCCACGTATGTATCTTATTCTGAGGGTAGTGGGTTTTTATTGAACTCAAATACGTGTTTTTCTGGTCTCTGCAAGGCACACAAAATCAGATCATGATCTGGCTGGCTGCCTGGCCGTTCTCAGGAAGACTCAGGTTAAATGGTTTATTCCCACCCTTGTGGCATCTCATTATCTAGCCAGGTAGTCCAGGACTTTCTAGATGTCCGTATCAGGAGCAGAAATGTGCAAAACGCCTTGAGATTCAGGCTTAGGAGTGGCCTGTCACTTCTGCCCTCTTACATGGGCCAAACCAGGACGATAGAGTAATCCATACCAAAGGACTAGGAAGATGGGCTCTATGTCTTGATAAGTGGAGATGCACAGTCACACATACTGACGGGAAAATTTGTGGCCAACTTTGCAATACAGTACAATGGATTTACTTATCTTATTTCTATTCTCTCACTTTTATTTTGATTTATTTAGTTCTTTTAAATATTATTGTATAATATCCCTTCTAATTATTCCATCGACTTACTTTTTTTTTTTTTTTTTTTTGAGTTGGAGTCTCACTCTGTCACCCAGACTGGAGTGCAGTGGCCGCTTCGACTTACATTTTAAGTGTTCATTTTCCTGTTAATTGTATTTTATTATTTTCTATATGATGATCATTATTTTCTACTCTAGTTAGTAAATGTTATTGCCAGAACAGTAGAGATTGTGGGTGTGTGTGTGTGTGTGTGTGTGTGTGTGTGTGTAGTGGTGGTGAATAAGGACACTCATTTATTCTGGATGTTTTGCTTAAAAGTGGAGGTTTTTTCTGTATTCTTTTCTAAGTATTCCTGGAGTTTCATCAGTCCAGGAATGCTATTAGAAGATTCCCACATAATGCAAGTGATGAAAAATTTGACTCTAATTCATATCCACACAATATGACCACTTTTTCCTCCCAGAATATTAAGCAGAGATAATCATTTGTGTGGTTTCTCTGTGCCAATGGCAGCTTTTTCCTAGTCTGCATTTATTAGTGTGGGAACCCTTGAAGGGCCTCAGCTTGTCAGGCCTCCAAATTCCCCATTTGGGCCCATGATAATAAAATACTGGCCTGAAGCTTCCTTCCGGTGCTTGTATCCCTAGTGTTTCCCAGACTTTCCTGGTATCAGCTTCTGGATTAACGTTTTTCACCTAAAACCACTCTTTTCTTTTTTCTGGCATAAATTTTTATTCTCCATTATATTCAACTTTTTCATTGTTGCTCTTAAAAAATTCTATGTATGGAGCAGATGGCTATTCTATATTAGTTCTCTCTGTGTCTAAAACTATTCCCAAGCCGGGCACAGTGGCTCAGCCTGTAATCCTGTGCCTTTGGGAGGCTGAGGTGAGTGAATTGCCTGAGCCCGCGGGTTCGAGACCCGCCTGGGCAGCAAGACCTCATCTCTACAATAAATCAAAAAATCAGCCGGGCATGGTAGCGCATGTCTGTAATTCCGGCTACTCGGAAGGCTGAGGTGGAAGGATCGCCAGAGCCCAGTGGGTCGAGGCTGTGGTGGCCGGGAGCAGCCACTGTACTTCAGGCTGGGCAATGGAGTGAAATTCCAACTCAAACAAAACAAAACAAAACAAAACAATTCCCAAACTGATATGAGAGTTTAAAAATTGTTCCTTTTGTCTGAACTCATGAGGACTATACACTGTGATCAGTAATAGCAGCTCATTATAAATGTTCACCTTCGCGTGGCAATAAAGCATACATGATGGTCTTACAAATTAGATAGTGGTTGCATTTTAATTGAATCAAGAAGTTTTGATCAGCAAACACTTCTGTTTAAGAAACATATCTCATTTGATCTGTGGCCCTCAAAAATCAGTGTAACATTATAACTTAGGTTCTGTACTTAGCTAAAACCCTGAGTTTTGGGGGGGGTTTAGTTTTTTGTTTGAGTTGGAGTTTTATTCTGTCACCCAAACTGGAGTGCAGTGGCCGCTCCCGGCCACCGCAGCCTCGACCTGCTGGGCTCCAGAGATCCTTCTGCCTCAGCCTTCCAAGTAGCTGGAACTACAGGTGCCCACTACCAGGCCCGGCTGGTTTTTGATTTATTGTAGAGATGAGGTCTCGCTGCCTAGGCGGGTCTCGAACCCATGGGCTCAGGCAATCCACTCACCTCAGCCTCCCAAAGCGTGGGATTATAGGCTGAGCCACTGAGCCCAGCTGAGTTTTTTAAGTGGCATTCTCCTAATAGATTGTTGTCTCAGTATGAGAGTTGGACTGATCACTACAGTTGTTGTGCATATATGCATATCTTACATAGGATAATTGTTTTAAGTAAGCCAGTGAGCCTTTACCTACTATACAGTAATCATAGGACCATATATTCTTTTTTTTTTTTTTCACCTTTACATTTTTAATTTTAAAATTGTGGGGTACAATTCGGGATTAGGTATACAAATATTTATTATGCAGGTATCCTTGTTGATGAGGTGTGCCCCACTTCCCCAAGCAGTTTCCCACTACTGCCAATCCCACCTCCACACTGCCAGATGCCCCCGCAGTTTCCCGCTACTGTCAATCATTTTCTTATAGTGTTATGATAGTTGTTCAAGGTCCACTTACGAGTGAGAACATGTGATACTCAGTTCTTTGTTTCTGTGAGAGGTCACTCAGTATTATAGACTCTAGTTCCATTCAGGCTGCTGCGAAATTCATGATTTTGTTCTTCTTTATGGCTGCGTAATATTCCATCATGTATATGCACCACTTTTTTTAATCCAGTTCTTTTTTGTTGGGTAGCACAGTTGGTTCCATGTTCTTGCTATTGTGAACAATGCTGCGATAAACATATGTGTGCAAATATCTTTTTTATAGAGTGATTTGAGTTCTTCCGGGTATATTCCCAGTAGGGGGATTGTGGGGTCGAGTGGGAGATTGATTTTTAGATCTTTTAGGAATCGCCACACTATTTTTCACAGAGGCTGTAATAGTTTACACTCCCACCAACAGTGTAGAAGTGCTCCCTTTTTGCCGCATCCTCTCCAGCATCTGTTGATTTTTGAGTTATTGACGATGGCCATCCTGAGTGGAGTCAGGTGGCATCTCAGTGTGGTTTGAATTTGCATTTCTTTGATGACTAGTGAGACTGAACATTTTTCATGTATCTGTTGACTACACGTATGTCTTCTTTTGAGAAGTGCCTATTCATATCTTTTGCCCACTTTATAATGGGGCTGTTTGTTTTTTTCTTTTCAGCACATTTGAGTTCCCTGTAGATCGTAGATGTTAGGCCTTTGTCAGACATAGGGTTGGCAAATGTTTTTCCCCAGTCTGTGAGCTGTCTCCCTGCTCTCTTGATGGTTTCTCTGGCTTTGCAGAAGCTTGTCAGTTTGATGAGGTCCCACTTGTCTGTCTTATCTCTTATGGCGTGGGCACTTAGCATTTTGACCAGGAATTGGTTGCCAGTTCCAATATCCATAAGAGTGTCTCCTGCATTTTCTAAGGTTCTTATAGTTAGAGGTTTTACGCTTAGGTCTAGGATCCATTTTGAGTTGATTTTTGTGTATGGGGATTGGGGGGGGGTCCTGTTTCATTCTTCTGCATGTGGTCAGCCAGTTTTCCCAGCACCATTTACTGAATAGGTTCTCCTCTCCCCAGTGGTTGGTGGCGGAGGCTTTGTTGAAGATGATTTGGTTGAGAAATTGGAGTTTTGCTTCTGGAATCTCAATTCTATTCCATTGATCTATTTGCCTGTTCTTGTACCAATAACAGGTCATTTTGATTATTGTAGCTTTATAACAAAGTTTTTTTTTCTGTTTTTTTTTTTTTATTGAAGTCTCACTCTGTTGCCCAGACTGGAGTGAAGGGGCCACTCCTGGCCACTGCAGCCTTGACCTGCTGGGGCTCCGGCAATCCTTCCGCCTCAGCCTTCAAGTAGCTGGAATTACAGGAGCGTGCTACCATGCCCAGCTAATTTTTTGATTTATTGTAGAGATGAGGTCTCACCAAGTTGCCCAGGCGGGTCTCGAACCCGCGGGCTCAGGCAATCCACTCACCTCAGCCTCCCATGGCGTAGGATTACACGCTGAGCCACCGAGCCCAGTTTATAATGAAGTTTAAAGTCTGGGAATGTGACACTTCCTGCTTTTTGTCTGTTTTGTTTTGTTTTGTTTTTGCTGAGGATTGTTTTGGCTGTTTGTCGTTGTTTATGTTTCCATATGAATTCCTGTATTGTTGTTTCTAGGTTTGAGAAGAATGCTGCTGGTAGTTTGCTGAATGGGTATTGCGTTAAAACTGTAGGTAGCCTAAGGCAGAGTGGACATCTTAAAAATGTTGATTCTTCCAATCCGTGAGCATGGGATATTTTTCCACTTATTTGTGTCATCTTTGACTTCTTTGAGCAGTGTTTTGTAGTTTTCATCTTTCACATCTCTGGTTAGAAAGATGACAATGTATTTCATTCTTTTGTGTGTGGCTATTGTGAATGGATTGTACTTTCTATTTGGGTTTCTGTTTGTTTATTATTGGTGTGTAGAAATGCGATTGTCTTTTGCACATTTATTTTATACCCTGAGAATTTGCCAAAGTCTTTTATCAGTGCAAGGATAAAAAACCTTTTTGACAGATTCTCTCAGTGCAAGGAGGTTTTTTGACAGATTCTCTTGGGTTTTCAAGGTATAGAATTATGTAATCTGCAAAGAGGGATAACTTGATTTTCTCTTTTCCTATTTGGATACTCCTGATCTCCTTCTCTTCTCTGATTGCTCTAGCTAGAGCTTTCAAAATTATGTTGAACAGGAGGGGTGAGAGTGGGCATCCTTGTCTTGTTCCAGTTTTCGGGGGAAATGGTTCCAATTTCTGTCTGTTTATCAGTATGCTGGTTGTGGGTTTCTCATAGATGGTTCTTACTGTTTTGAGGTATGTTCCATTTATGCCTAGGTGTTCGAGGGTTTTTATCAAGAAGGGGTGCTGTATTTTATCAAAGCTTTTTCTGCATCCAATGATATAATTATGTGGTTTTTGTTTTTACGTCTGTTGATGAGTTTCCCAGACTTTAAACTTTATGTCTGTATTTAATTACGTTTATGGTCTTATGAATGTTGAAACAGTCTTGTACCCAGGGATGATGCTTACTTGGTCATGGTGGATGATTTTTGATATGTGTTGATGAATTCAGTTTGCTAGGATCTTGTTGAGATTTTAGCATCTATGTTCATCAAGAATATTGGCCCACAGTTCTCTTTCGTTGTTGGATCTTTACCTGGCTTGGGTATCAATGTGATGTTAGCTTCATAAAATGATTTGGGGAGAGTTCCATCTTTCTCAATCATCTGGAATACTTTCAATAGGATTGGTATAATTCCTCCTTGTATGTTTCTGGAAAGCCACCTGGTCCAGTGCTTTTTTTTTTTTTTTTTTTTTTGTAGGTAGTTTTCTTATAATATAGTCAATTTCCTGGATTGTTATTGGTCTATTTAGGGTATCGATTTCTTCTTGTTTCAGCCTGGGGAGGTTGTGTGATGTCAGAAAGTCCTCCATTTTCTTTAGGTTTTCAAGTTTGTTTTCATACAGGTGTACATAGTAGTCTCTGATAATCTTTTGTATTTCTTCAGGGTCAGTTGTGACTTCATCTTTGGTGTTTCTGATTGAGTTTATGTGGGCTTTTTCTCTCTTTTTCTTGGTCAATCTGGCTAGGGGACCAACAATCTTGTTTACCCTTTCAAAGAAACAGCTTTTTGTTTCATTGATTTTTTTGGATTATCTTTTTGTCTTCTATGTCCCAGATTTGAGCTTTTATTTTGGTGATCTGGATTCTTCTGCTGAAGTTAGAGTTTTGGTGGTCTTGTTTTTTCAGCTTCCTTAGGTGACTTGTTAGGCTGTTAACTTGTGATCTTTCCATTTTCTTCATGTGTGTTTGCAGAGGTATGAATTCCCCTCTTACTACTGATTTCATGGCATCCCAGAAGTTTTAGTAAGATGTTTTTTCATTTTTATTTGTTTCCGGGTATCTTTTAATCTCTATTTTGATTTCCATGTTGACCCAGGATGCTTAGCGTCATACTGTTTAGTGTCCATGTCTTTGTGGGGTTTTGGGGAATTTTGTTGGTGTTAATATTTATTTTTATTCCACTGTGATCTGAGAAGGTGCATGGCAAAATTTCAATCTTATGAAATTTTTTTATGCTTGATTTATGGCCAAGATGTGGTCGATCTTAGAGTATGTTTTATGTGGTGATGAGTAGAATACATATTATGTGGTCATTCATGGAGTGTTCTGTGGCTATCAATTAAGTCCATTTGGTTAAGAGTCAAATTGAGGTTCCATATCTCCTTGATGATTTTTTGTCTCGATGATCTGTTTAGGGTTGTGAGTGGGATATTAAAGTCCCCAACTATGATAGTGTTAGAATCAATATCTTTTTAAAGTTTGCCTAGAACCTGCTTCATGAAAGTTGGTGCTCCTATGTTGGGTGCTTAGGATTAATATTTCTTGTTGATGGATTGAACTTTTATCATTATATAGTAACCTTCTTCATCTTTTTAAATTTCTGATAGCTTACAGGGTGTTTTGTCTGAAATTAAGGTCACAACTCCTGCTTTCTTTTGTGTTCCATTTGCCTGAAATTTTGCTTCCCATCCTTACTTTGAGTCTATGAGTGTCCTTTCTGGTGAGATGAGTCTCTTGGAGACAATATATTATTGCCTCATGATATTTTATCCATTTTGTCATTCTATGTCTTTTCAGTGGTGCATTTAGTCCGTTCACATTCATGCTATCTATTGAAATGTGAGAGTTTAACCCTGTCATGAGATTCTTATAGAGTTGTTGTTGCTCCTATTTGTTTGTTGTCTTTCTTTTGATTTTGGAGTTGATTCATATGTGTTTTCAATCTTTTTTCCTGCACTCTTGTGAAGAAAGTTGTTCTTTTTACCCTTTCTTTTGTGTTTAATACTTTCTTAAGTGTTTCTTGTATTGGTGGTCTGGAGGCAGTGCAAGTTCTTAGGGATTGGATGTCTGGGGAAGATTTTAATTCTCCCTCACTGATAAAGTTTAGCTTAGCTGAGTGGGTTATTCTTGGTTGAAATTGTTTATCTTTGAGAACTTTGAAGATTGGACTCTAAGCTCTCCTAACCTGAAGTGTATCTGTATATAAGTTTGCTATTCTAACTGATCTTCCCTGGTAGGTATTCTGACCTTTTTCTCTTGCTGCCTTTAGGATTTTTTTTATACCTACTTTGTTTAGGCAAATTACTATGTGTCTAAGAGTTAGTCTTTTCATTTATTGTCTTGCAGGGGTTCTCTGAATCTCTTGTGTTTGAATAGGTGTATCACTAATGAGTGAGGGAAGTTTTCTTGAATAATTTCATGGAATGTTTGTTCAAGGGAGGTCTCTGTCTTTCTTTCAGCCTCAAGAAGTCCAATTACTCTTAGGTTCATCCTCTTGAAGTAACTGCTCATCTCTTGAAGGTTTTGTTCTGTCTTTTTAAACTTCTTTCTTTTTTTTTTTTTTTGAGTTGGAGTCTCACGCTGTCACCCAGACCAGAGTGCAGTGGCCACTCTTGGCCACCACAGCCTTGACCCGCTGGACTCCGGCAATCCTTCCGCCTCAGCCTTCCAAGTAGCCAGAATTACAGACACACGCTACCATGCCCGACTGATATTTTGATTTATTGTAGAGATGAGGTCTCGCCAAGTTCCCCAGGTGGGTCTCAAACCCGCAGGCTCAGACAATCCACTCACCTCAGCCTCCCAAAGCGCGGGATTACAGGCTGAGCCACCAAGCCCTGCTTTAAGCTTCTTTTCTATGCTTTTGGACAGTTTGGGTTAGTATTGTATTTTGGTCACAAGCTCTGAAATTCTTTCTTTTGCTTGGTTAATTCTGCTTTCCATCTTATCAGTTTATTTATTTCATTCACAGTATTCTTTATTGCTGTTATCTCAGTTATCAACTCCTTCCTATTTTTCTCTTGTCTCTCCTCAATTCTTTTTATTATCTCTATTAATGTCTTGATATCTGGGTTTATAATTTGAGACCAGTCATTCTGGGGACTCTTCATTGTTTGCATTCCCAAGTCTGTTTTCTCGGTATCTTACCTCCTCGGGGTCTGTGTGAGACCTGTATTCTTCTTTAGGTTTTTTTTTCATTTGTGTAGATTTTCCTCTCCCCCACTTTTTCCTTTCTCTTCTTTAATTCTGTTGTCAGGAGTGGTGGGGTTGCTTTTACTTCTGTTTGCTCTGTCTCCTATTCTTCCTTATGTGAATCCTCTGGCTTTGCTCAATTCTGAAGCTGGGGGCTGTACTTTTTTGCAGTTTTGAGATTTACCATGGGGGGGTAGCTGTAATTCAGAATCTATTTGCAGATCCCAGTATCCACTGACAGTGTATGGGCACCCTGAAACCCACTTCCTACTGGCTTACAATCTGTCCATGCAGTGGGGGTATAAGTTTGCTCCATGGAAGGAAAATGAGGTAAGAAAAAGGAAAATGATGGGAGAAGGAAGGAGGAGGAGCAAGAGGAAGATGGGGAGAGAGAAAAGTAAGAGGAAAAATAGACAGACATACTAACTAACAAATGAAAAGAGACAAAAAGACAGAAAAGAGAAAAAAACACTAAGATATATAGGTAATCATACAAACACACATTTCAACAAAAACCTGCCTATTGATGTACTCTTCCCATATGCAAACAGGAAGTCTAAAGAGTAGAAAGAAGAAAGAAAAAAATCAGTAAAATAACAGATACAGAGCAAGTATGAAAACATTATCAAAAACAGAAAGAGAAAAAAACGGAAGCAAAAAGCAAACAAAAATGAACATAACAGTCAAAAAATAAAAATATAAAAAAATTTTAAAAATAAAAACAAGGAACCAAACGGGTCCTGCGGTTGTTCCTATAAGTCCAACATCCTTTCAGCTCTGATCTCTAGCCCCACCCCTCTGCTCTCAATGTAGGCAGGTAGGGTTGCTCACAGCTTGGGTCAGTTGCCCCAGGCCTACTTTGGAAGGAGGGTGGATCAGATCTGGACTCACTTGACTTGCTGCCTGTCAGGTCTGCCACTAAAATCTGACCTGCCTGTGTCTGATCCAGCATGAGGGAGGGACTTTTGTCTCTCCTGGTTTGATGTGATTACCTTAGGTCCCAAGTTGGAGACTGGACGGAGCTGGGCCGTGCTAGAGGGGGCAATGCAGGTCTCTGTCTGGTCCTGGGACAGAGAAAATGGCTGCGGTAGGCGTTTCCTCACCGGGCATGGTGGTCCTCTCTGGCTCTCCCTGATCACCTCTCTCCACTGATCTGATCCAGGGCTCCAGCTGATCCGCTGCAACAGGTGATAGTGTGGGCCAAGTGTCAGGCAATGGGAATCAACTGGATTTGGTAGGCTTTTCTCAGGCACGTCCCCGTGAGCAGCAGATGATCTGGTGTGCGATCTTGCTGGCCATGCTCCAATCTCAGGGTGGTGGAGGGTTGCAGTCACCCTCAGAGGGGGACCCAGGTGCATGAACCCAAGTCTCCCCTCAGACGGACTCTCACCCTCCCACCAGTGTATGCCTACTCACACAGAAAGTCTCTAAGGACACTTGCCTCCACTTTTACCCATTCAGTCACCATCTTAAGTTCTTCCTCATATTCATTTTATGTTGGAGCAAAACATCACCCAACTGGATTCCAACAAATACCAGTTTCTAGGAGTGGCTGAGTGAAACAACAAGAACAAAAAATGAGGCAGATGATCAAGCAAATTTGAGAAATGTTACACACTCTCCCATTTACAATGCATACTCCAATTCTAGAACATTCTGTCATTAAAAAAACTTGGTCTTCGTTTTTTTAACCTTACATTTCATAAGTTATTTTTCTTAGAAACAAAACAAAACAAAACTTTTTTCTCTCTCTCTTCAACATCCTTTCACATCCAAGAGAACTAAGATCTTATAGTCTAAGAATTCTCTGAGAATCTAAGAAAGGTATTTTGTGGAATGTGTGGTACTATTGTCTTTTTCAACACAATTTCAAGTAATACACAAGTTATTTTGTCTTAAATTTTGTAGATTCAAAACTATTAAATATAACTTAAATATATGACTTAGTGAATCTCTTTTATGAGCAACAACATCTCTCTTGGCATTTTTCCTCTATATGTCTGTGGAAAAAAATACTTATATGCTGTTTGCCCGTACAGTCTAAATGGAAATTAAGTATCTGTCACTGATTTTTTTTAACTAATATATTCATATCTATCTGTTTCCTTATCTCATTGACTCTATTTTCTCTTTGAAATTAATTGTGCTATTGTCTTGATATAAAAAGCTCTCAGATGCCAGGCATGGTGGATGGCCTGAAGTCTCAGCTACTTGGGAAGCTGAGCCAGGATAATCTCTTGAGGTCAGGATTTTAAGGCTTTGGTATACTATGATCACATCTGTGAATAGCCACTGCACCTCCAGTCTGGGCAACAAAATGAGACCCCACAATAAAGAAACAATAAAAACCTCTCAGAGAATTTAGATTTTAAGACTCAACATCTTAATTGTGCTCCTACTTCAAAGTCTAGCTTAAATCCAATTTATTCCATAAACACTTAGCGATTCACCCTGCCCCTGTCTACCTAATCACAGCCTTAAAAAACATTTCACAGCCGGGCTCGGTGGCTCAGCCTGTAATCCCGCACCTTTGGGAGGCTGAGGTGAGTGGATTGCCTGAGCCCGTGGGTTCGAGACCCGCCTGGGCAGCAAGACTTCATCACTACAATAAATTAAAAAAAAAAAATCAGCTGGGCGTGGTAGCACATGCCTGTAATTCCGGCTACTGGAAGGC
>NW_007252322.1:47561-123651 GCF_000164805.1 Carlito syrichta
GGGAGCGGCCACTGCACTCTAGTCTGGGCGACAGAGGGAGACTCCAACTCAAAAAAAAAAGAAACATTTCACAACTGTATAATGAACATTTGTATACCTAACCCTGACTAGTACCCTACATCTTTAAAATGAAGAAAAAATTTTTTCACTTATTCAAGCTTTTATAACCCACTAGTTATTATTATATCTATAACATTATGTCTTTTATAATAGGCCCAATAAGGTAAATGTTTCCTTGTACATACAAAACTCTAACTCTCTTTAATCATAGAATATACGATTTTGTATTCAACCATCTTAATTCCATGATGGTGGTTTTATAAGTGTGTTCTTTCTATTTCCCAGTCTTTTGAATGTACCCTGACATACATACATACATATGCAACCCCACGTGTTTTATTAAATTTTTATCCTATTTTAGATTAATTATTCACCCCAACTCCAATGAACTCTCACAAAATTCTTGTGCTTTCTTTTTACCAAATTTGCTATTGTCTGGGGTAATAAAACTAGGGGAAATATTATACAATTGAATATGAAGACGAACGTTGCTGATTAAAAACTCTATATCCTTTTGCCAAGAACAATTGATTGTATGACAAATTTTAAAAGAATGACACATATTTAGCTTAATAAAATGCTGACATAGTTACCAGTTTCTAAGTCCTTTTCACTACAGTTAGAAACCTGGCACAAAACAATGATAAAAAAAAAGGGGGGGGACGGGGAAGAACACATTTAGGTAGATGGAGTGTATTCTGCTCATTCATGGCTCTGGAAAAGAGGAAGTCACTAATCAATAACTGTGTTGTAGATAGTTTGCATTACTATCTTGCTCACCCTACAAAAGACAGAGAGAGAGAGAGAGAGAGAGAGAGATTGATTCTTTATTGCTTACAGAAATGCTGAATCGGAGTTAAGGAACTAAATTCTCATTCCAATCTACCAATCTAGTCAGAAAAAAATGCCAGGAAAAATTCTAAAATAACAGAAAAGTTTGGTCCATGACATAGTCCTGAATTTTTACTAAATTCCTGCATATTCTAATCACTGTGCTTGATATTATGGATACAAATTGAGATTTGGACTTTGTGATTCTACCCTGTCTTCTAGATATTATCTAAAACTATATGCATATGCTGAATTATCTTTGGTTCGTTAACCATCATGGCATATTATACATCTCTCTTGTATTCCAGATCGCTTTAGCTTTTTAGGATTAACTCCTTCTGCCTTCCAGGATGTAAATGTTTTATTTTTTTTTTACACATTGGCCATGGCTGAGTCTCTTAATATGTTTCAGAAGAGACCTAATATACTGCCGACTAGGAAATCTTTACATGTTTACCTATTTTTCAACCACTCTAGCAGAATTCTAATCTCCCAGTGTCTACCCTATAACCTTGAAGTCAAATTGGCAATATTTCTTAAGGCAGCATAAAGAGAAATTTAATCCTAAAAAGGACATGAAAAATGATGCATGTATTACCAATTTAAATGCTGTACTTCATGAATTCAGTCTGAAGGAAGAAAATATACAATGTCACATAAGTTCTGAGTCTTCTTGGAAGAGGCAAAAATATTGTACAAAACTTAGTGAGTTATTCAGACGGCATATAAGGCAACTTATCTATCTGCATTTATAATTAAATGTGATGTAAAAACTATGTTAGGGGATTGTATTTTAATTTTATTCAAAGTGAATTTGGCATTTTGCTATACTCAGTTTCAAGTAATTCAGAATAAAGAAACAGGTATATGAGGGGAGAGCCCCCCCAAAAAAACTGAAATCATCTTTTGGCGGGTTGGCCCCTTGTAGCACACTCAGAGTTTGTTCCTCCAGATCAAACAGCCAACCAAAGTTTTGATCTAGAAGTTGTGAGAAGATTGCGTCACTATTTGCAGAAGAAGCGTCCCAAGTTAGGGCAAACAGGTGGATGACTGCCCCACCGTGACAAGGCACTTCCCTAAACTGCGCTGAAGTTTCAGTAGTTTTTGACCCAAAACAGTGCACCCCCCCATGCTCTCCCTTCCCTGTTCACCCGATCTCACCTGGGTGACTTTTCCTTGTTTCCATTAATGAAAAAGTCTTCAAAGGGAAACAGTCTGCCAATATAAAAAGGTGAAACAAAATACAGCAGAAGCACTAAAAGGAATCAAAATTGATGAGTTAGAAAACTGTTTTCAGCAGTAGAAAAAGCATTTTGATAGGTGCATTGCATCTAATGGAGAGTACTTTGAAAGTGACTGACGCTTAAACATGTAAGGAAAAATACCCAATTTTTTATAAATAAATTCTATTTTTTTGGATCCCCTTCATATTTTTTTTTTTTGCTCTAAGATTCTCAGTGAAGAACTAGAACTGCATACACTCATCAAAAAAGTAATACATTTATTTATTTACCCAATATTTCTTAACCCATTACCCATTTAGTAAAACGCACAACCAAAAAAAGTGCAGCTCACTGTCACATTCATTTAATTTTATATAAACACTTTTTTTTGCGACTGAGGCAAATCTGACTAGCTTCAAAGGTGAAAATAAAATATGAAAACTATTCTTGGAGTTATTTCTAAACAGAACTTGCCTCTAATCCTAAAAAGAATTGCTTTATAAAAATTTTTTAAAAGAAGAAAATTACTATATTTTGTAATATTTTTCTTCTTCTTCTTCTTTTTTTCTTTTTCCTTCTTTTAATCTTGGGATAAGTGCTGCATCCACGAGCACCACTGGTGAACCTTCTCAGGTTAAACAGGACAAGGATTAAACAACATTACCTCCCACCCCAGGAATTATGCTGGTTATTATGATTCAAAGATAGCTAAGATAGGTTTAGTTACTCTGCCTGCTTTTAAAGGGGCTTTCTAAAATTGTTATTTGTTTGCAAATCAACAATTTTCATTTTTAGTGTAGAATAAGCTGGTACATAATGATAAAGGGAACTCTGGAGACTTTATCTTGGCACTACTTATATCATTTTCTATTCTGATAATTGAACAAATCAGGTCACATTTTTAGGACCAGGTCTCCTTATTTGTCTATTCTTTATAAAACCATTTTAAATATTTGAAATATGTCAGGCATTGTGTTAGGCATACATCTTTATGAATTATATCATGTAATATTCTCAACAATGAGAATAAATATTTATTTCTCATTTACAAATGAGAGAGTATAAAACAGAAGTTATTTAGGTTAGTGAGCATTAGACCTAGGATATAAAACAAGGTTACTTGGTTAGGGTAAAGATCACACTTACTATAAAGACACTCTGCTTTCTCTGGGAATGTTGTACCTTCCATATCCAAGTGTTATGAGGATTCATCAATGACTAAGCCATATTTGTAAGTTCTGATAAACATTAGAAATGTGAGGCATATATGTAGAATTTGTTGTCTTTTTGTATCTTAAAAAAAATGGTATTAACTTGAATGCAAATTTACATTCATTACATGAAATTCTTTTAACTTTGATATACTTTGAAATAGCTTTTTGTACACAAATATGTACTTAGCAGTTACACAAAATAATGAAAAGCATTAGGATACATAAATACAAATCTGGCAAATGAAACATGTTAACCAAAGAAAAGTGTTTTTAACTTTCACTCACTTAAAATACTATGAAAAGAAAGGAAGTTTGCAGATATTTTAAAACATTAAAAACTACCATATTTGGCTTGGTGTTTATTTTGGAAGGTCTGAGTAAGAGAGAACATGCATGACTGATGTAAGGGAGAAAAAAATGTAGTTGAAAAGTGGAGTGGTGAGCAAGACGACACTGAAAGATCTGCCTCTTATAGTCGCATAATTTTAAATGAGGAATTAGGACGGGTGTGGTGGCCCAGGTTATAATCCCAGCACTTTGAGAGGTCGAGGCAAGAGGATTACCTGAGTCCGAGGGTTTGAGACCTGCCTGGGCAACTTGGTAAGGCCTCGTCTCTACAATAAATCAAAAAATTAGCTGGGCATGGTAGCACGCACCTGTAGTTCCGGCTACTTGGAAGGCTGAGGCAGGTGGATCGACTGAGCCCAGCAGGTCGAGGCTGCGGTGGCCATGGTCATGCCACTGCCCTCCAGCCTGGGCGACAGAGTGAGACTTCAACTCAAAGATAAAAATAAAAAATAAATGAGGAATTAATTTAACATCTCTTCGTCTGAATTTCCTACTCTGGTGAAAGGAAAAACTGAGGTTCATGTCTTCTCAAAAGATACATATTGCTAAGATAATGCATTTAAATTTTACTTTTTATTGAATATGTATTCATAAAGTATTTACTGTGGTTACTATTATTATTAAACAAATATTTTGATAATGCACAGCAGAGGATGAAATGAGAAGGGTAAGCCAAGAAAAAGCACTTCATCTTTTGATTTTATATTGTCTCAAATAAGAGGGGCCTAGAATGGATAATGGACAATCTCTGCTCCTAGAGGGGAACTTCACTGGGAGAAGAAAAGAGGGGCTCAGTCCTCATCTTCCTGGATCTATCAGCAACATTTGATATTTTTTTCAGTATCTTTTTTTCCTAAAATGCTTTCTACACTTGGTTTCCAGGACGGCACTCTCCCTCTATTCTAATTCCTCTCCATCATTTCTCACTTTTTAGGCTTCTCGGTGGGTTCTTTCTAATTTACCTCACTTGACAATTCGTATGAATTCTCCCTGCCCCTCTTTAAAAAATTTATTTCACTTCATTAGTGATTTCATTCAGAATCTAGGTTTTGTGTAGCTTGAATGTTTATGTGTCTCAAAATTATACCTATATAACACTTCTTTGCATTCCTAACTTGCATTTCTAACTAAACACCCAATGTCTCTTTTTTAAATGTCATATCAACATCTCACCTGTGGTATAACAAATACTGAACTCATGAACTATTCTCCATGTTTGCTCTTTCCAAAGTTATCTCCATCTAAAGTGATGGGGAATCAATGATTCCTGTTACTCAGAAGAACATTTATAAAGCCAAAGGTTTAGAATCAGCTTTAATTCCTTTTTCTCTCTCATGCTCTTCACTTCATCAATACATCCTCTACAATTTAAAAGGTACTCAGAATCCTCATCACTTCCAGTGTAATTGTTATAGGCCTAGCCAACATTATCTTTCGCCTGGATTATTACAATAGCCTAACCTCACCTGTTTCCATAACAGCTGTGTTAAAGGTAAATTAGAAGGAGTCACTCCTCTCTTCAAATCTAAAAACTTTCATCACACTGACTGTAAACGCCAGAGTCAGTACAAAGTCCACAAGTCCTGGCATGGTCTTTGCGACTCTGTCTCACCTCTTCCCACTGCTCCTGCCAGTCTTTCTGGTCCAGACTGACATCCATGTTCTTCTTCACATCCAGTAGGCAGACTCGGTCCGGTTAGAGTTGGCACTTGCTGTTGTCTTTGACTGCATGTTGCTTTCTCTGATATTTGTGACGCTTTCTCATCACCTTGTCTTTTCTCTGTTGTCTTATGGGATCTTTGCTAACTACCCTATTTAATTTTTTAAACCTCCTGGTTACTCTATATATGTGCTCTCTGCTTTATAATTCTCTGTACCACTTTTTACCATCACAAAATAACATATTCTAAATATATTTATGGGTTTATTCATTGGCTCCTGACATGAAAATTCAAGTTCCATGAAGGCAAGAAGTCTAACTTCTTTACCTTTATATACTAGGACCTAGAACATGTGCTGAGAAAATAACAGATAATAAATACCTGTTGAATGTTTAAAATATTAGCGTCTTCCCAGATATAGACAATATTATGTGTTGTCAGAAACTGATAAAGTATCTGATTACCTTTTTAAAAAATGTTGTCATATCTACATATAGCTTTTGAGCTCATGTGCAAATTTCTGAACTCTCCAGATTATTCACTTTTAGATGCTTACCTGGTCACCTGACTCCACTTATTTCCTCCAGACATAGAGAGATTAACTTATAATTTCCCTCAATTAGATCCTGTTATTTCACACTTTCTTGTCTTTTAAATAGTAATAATTATTATTATATAACAGTGATTAGGACAGATGAAAAGTTTATAAGAGAATGATAAAATGAACTTCCACTATACATACCACTGTAGGTCAAGAAATAGAAATTTTCTACATTAAAAGTAGCTTAAAAGTATCTTTCTGTCCTCGAATCATATTCAATCACCCCCAGTCTCACATTTTTTCAATGATAAATAGGATTCTGTCCTCTTTGTTAAGCATTTTCTTGCTTTATTTTTTAATAGATTTGCCAGATGTATGCTTAGGCTAAAAACATTTATTGCTTAGATTTTCTTGTTGTAAAACTTTTAGAATGTGGAATTGCATGATCTTTGAGGTGGTCTCTGAATGTGAGGGAAAAATGGTAATAAGTTGAGAGAAGATAAAAACTAGTAGTATTCTGAGAGTAGTACAACAAGATGAGACTAGTCTAAAGGACATGGTTATTAGCAAAAAAAAAAAGGAAAATAATAAACTAAAAATATTAATGGAGAATGAGTCAAGCTGGCTTGGAGTCCTTACTATTTGACTTTTCACAACAGGTTTTACAGCCAGCTTCTCCTTTGCTCTCATTAATCATATTTCTGAGCATAGACCCAACCTTGTTCTGTCTTTCCTGGCTCCTTTCTTTAGCCAAAAACTCAGGATTTCATTCTTGCTCTCTGGATATTTATACATCATGAATCAGATGTTTCTTGCTTCCCAAACCATCCCTGGAAATGGAGCAGAGGTTCCATTTTGCTGCATGTTCAAGTGATATGGGCTAAGCTTATCCACTTCAGCCAAACTACTTCCAAAAGCATCAGCCTGTCAGCAGCCCAAAGCGTTCTGCTACCCTGTAAAATTTGAGCCACACTATGCTAATATGCAAACTTCCTGTTCTCAGGTCAGCTTATGGTTGTGGATTATGGAGTGATGTCAGCAAGATGTTGAAGTAAGAGTTATCCAGCTGTACTTCCCCATACAGAAATCCATCTGACAACCATCCACAGACAATGTTCTTATATGAATATGCCAGATCATGGGAGTGAGGCTGAGACATCCCCTTGGACTCCAGAGCTTAGAAAACTATGCTAAGTTATCACCTCACACCTGTTAGAATGGCTTTTATCAAAAAGATGAAAGACAAGTGTTGATGAAGAGGTGGAGGAAAGGGAACACTTGTCCATTGTTGGTGGGAATGCAAACTAGTACTGTCATTATAAAAGACAGTATGGACATATCTCAAAAATCTAAAAATAGAGCAATTATAGAACCCAGAAATTCTACTTCGGAGCATATAGCCAAAGGAATTAATATCAATATATCAAAGGGATGTCTGCACTTCCATATTCATTGCAGCAATATTCGCAATGGCCCAAGATATGAAATCAATCTAAGTGTCCATCCACAGTTAAATAGATAAAGAAAATGTGGTATGTATGCACAATGGAATACTATTCTGATTTTAAAAAGAAGGAAATCCTCTCATTTGAAACATATGAATGAACCTGACAAACATTATGCCGAGCGAAATAAGCCAAGCACAAAAAGATAAATACTGCCTGATCTCACTTACAGGTGGAATCTAAAAAAAGTTGAACTTATGGAAGTAGAGACTGGAATGATGTTTACTAGAGGATAAAGGTTGCAGGGGAGAAGGAAATGGAAGCTGTTTATCAAAAATGATAGTTTTAGATTCAGAGGAGGAATCAGTTTTGATATCTATTGCACAGAAGGGTGACTGCAGTCAATAATAATATATTAAATATTTCAAAATAACTAAGAGTAAATTTCAAAAATTTAGCCATAAAAGTGATAGAAAAGATAGATGATAGATATGTTGATTAACTTGATAACAAATATGAAAACATCACATTACATCTCACAAATTTATACAACTATGAATTGTCAATTTAAAATATTAATTTAAAAAGAAATTTAAAAACAGATGGCAATTTTTGACTAAAATGCCTGTCTTCCTTATAAGATTGCTAACTCTTTCCTTTCTTTATTTTCAGTCCTAGTTAATTGTTCAGCACAGTAAACGCTTACTAACTGTAAAAAAGAAATAAATGAATACCAGTGGTAAAATATTACAGTTCAAATATATTTTTCTAATGGCTGACGATGTAAGGAAACTGTTCAAAAACTTAATATTGCATTTAAGAATTCACATCATACTTCCTCTCTTTTCTGGCTCTGTGACCTTGGACAAGTGGCTGACTGTCTCTGACTCTCAAACGGTTCATCTGTGAAATGAGGGATAATAATAAAACTCATCCCACTGAATTGTATGAAAATTAGATGAGGACAGTGCCTGGTAGGTGCAACATTAATGTCAAACAAAACAAAACAAAAAAACTGTTAACAGAAGCTATTACAGGGAATGGCACAGAAGTAAATCTGCTGGGCGTTTCTATTTTTAAATGTCACCCTTTTAAAACTAATTTGCTTGTACTCATTTGTTTCCTTTGAGTGCAAAGAAATGTTTCATCTATCTGGATTCTTAGCACACCTCTACCAAATTAATGAGAAGAGATATACCCTTCACTATATTAATAGTAGCAAGTCACACTATGGAAATGTGAAAGACCTTATTATTGCCTTGCCAATTTTTCTTGAAATAGGCAACAAAGTGTCTATTTTGAAGTATAACTGTGGGAGCATTTTTCTTATTTTGTATTTGCAAGAGATGTCTGTTTTCTTCTTGAACACCACTTTTCATTTGGCAATCAGGAAAAGGGTTCTGCAGTAATATATTTAAGCTTTTGGTCTGGTTCTGCATAATCTAATTTTT
The DNA here is from genome assembly GCF_000164805.1 of Carlito syrichta. Classification (NCBI taxonomy): domain Eukaryota; kingdom Metazoa; phylum Chordata; class Mammalia; order Primates; family Tarsiidae; genus Carlito; species Carlito syrichta. The sequence continues at coordinate 56,336 of NW_007252322.1, forward strand.
ATACACTCTGCACAAATTGTAGCCACTTCATCAATGTCTTATTATTTTTTCTCTTAACAATGCAATGACAGTGATTAATTCCTAAAGACTGGTCAACAAAACACCTTACCTTGAAAGTGATTAAAACAGAGCCGTAACTGTGTGAGGGCTGACAAATTTATACAAGCACTAATGCACAACACACATCTTAAGAATGGAGTGAGCTATACACCTAAATATTCCTTAGAATGAGTTTAAAAAGGTAATCTGCTCCACAGCACTTTGATAAATGTATTCCCTAGATCTGGTTACATTTAAATTACTTAAACTGTGGCTATGGGTGGCCACACAGGAGAGAGTTAATGCACTGTAAAGTGTGAATTCCAATATAAAAGGAGCACAAATAATTTGCTCTTTAAATAACATATTTATAGGGCAACCCCTTCAGGTCCCCTCCCACTATAGGAGTTTTTCTGTCCTCTCAATAAATTGTGCTTTCTAAAAAAAAATTTAATTAATTGATACATAAATAACATATTTATGCAATACTTATTTTTCGTTTTATTATTATGCTGAATCTATATCATGAAACCAGAGCTGAACTGTTTTGTCACAGACAAATTAGGTCATGAGAAAAATGGACTATTTATTGATTTGTCTATGGACATTTTTCTTAGTTCAAACACAATCGCTTGTGGTGGTAGGTGCCTCTTGAGTAGACCCTCGAAATAAACAAGGAAAACAAAACCCAGCAGTGTATTTATTTATTTCGGATGTGCTTTGGATGGATATATCCGACTCATCATCTATTAAATAACCCCAAAGCATTTTGAGATGCCTTTGCTTCCAGGGCACGTGGAATGGGATAACAAAGAGAACAGTGGTGCTGCACCAAAGGGGGTTTACTTTTAGTTTAAACTCTGTGCAGTAAGAGATAGAAAGGAGAGAGAGAACGCGAGAAGGCCGGAGGAGGACCATGATCTCTAGAAAAGAAAATTACAGACTAAATACGTGTTATCGAAACTTAACAATACCCCCAAACCTTCTCTAGGACGTCAGGTTAAAACCATTCAAATGAAAGCATGCCACTGCTGCAGAAGACCAACAGAAAGCCTGCGATAGAAAGCACCCAAGAACGGGCTGAACCAAGGGACTACATGCAAATCACGTATGACGGGCTACAGCCTCAGCCCCAGTGGAGGTGGCTGAGGGAGCGCTCAGGGAAACGCACCCTGAAGTCTTCACTGGGGGTGACAGGGAAGCCACTCAGCTCCACTACCAGGCTGTCAGGAAAGTAGTCCCAGTTTCTCTTATGCTCCTGTCCTGTTATTCTGAGTTTTCGGATCAGATATCCACCTCCGTCCTTCTATAGGAATGTTGACATCCCTTAGAGGGGAGGAGGACAATTCTAGCTCCTGTGCACCACTGAGTCCGAAGGACCCACCCCTGCAGAGCTGGAGTCATCCCCAAATGCTGAAAAGGCATCACCAGGGGTGCTTGACCCGAGCTTCCACGGGAGAAGCAAATGTCTGCAGTGGTGGGCAAAGGGGTGGGGAAGTCCCTTTCTCCAAAACCATTTACAGGCACCAGAGCTGCTCAACTGCCAGGTCAGAGCTCCCCTCTTCCCCCCTGAGTCCAGCCCTGTGTCTGTGAATCTGTTGAAAGAAATATCCCTCAGGTGGGGAGATCTGAGGCCCAGAGAGGCCTGCACTCTGGCTTTATTAATTTACTTTCTTTCTGTCCCACAAGGCGCTGCCGTGATGTGGTGCGCTCCCCCTTCTCTAGGGAGTAGTCATCTGGGGGGTCCAGGACTTTGAATCCTGCTGTTCTGGGCAAAGCCACCCTCTTGGCCCACTGTGCATCCGGTCACTCCTTTGGTGGGTCATGGAGTGTACTTTCCCTGTGGTCCTGCTCTGAGTGTAGAGGTGCCTTTTTTTTATTTTGATATGCTCCAAGAGAGGACACCAGCTGTTTTCAGTAGGCCATCTGGGCAGTGCTGTTTTAAATTGCAATTCCCTAATGACACGGTTTTTCATATATTTTTATAAGCGTATTTGCCATCTTTATATCGTCTTTGGTGACGTGTTTGTTTAGATATCTTATTAATTTTTTTAATTGAGCTATTTGATTTTATGTTGTTGATTTATCTGTATATTTTGGGGAAAAAAAGTTCTTTCTCCAGTATGTGTTTTGCAAATATTTACCCCAGTCTTTGGCTTAAATTTTTATTCTTCTAACAGTGTCTTTTGCAGAGCAAACATTTTAAATTTAATAATATCCAACTTTTTTATTTTATTTTATGTGTCATGCTTTTGGTGTTGATTCTAAGAAATCACTGACAAACCCAATTTTGTCTCTCTATATAAATTTTAGGGTAAGTTTGTAGATATCCACAAAATAACTGTCTGTGACCATAGCTGGGATTACATTTAATCTATAGATCAAGTTAGTAAGAACTAGTGTATTGATAATATTGAGTCTGCCAATGCATGACCATAGAATATCTCTTTATTTAAATCTTAAAAAAGATTGAAATCATTGTTGTGAAGTTTTCCTCCTATGTATTTTGTTAGATTTATAACTAAGAATTTTTTTTTTTTGGTGCTAATGGAAATGATATTTTAATTTCACATGCCAGCTTTACCCAATCTGTATAGCTATTCTCTTTTCTTATATTTTTCTACTAGTTGGGACTTTTAGTACAGTGTTGCTGAGGAGTAGAAAGATTGAACCTTATTGCCTTACACCAGATTTAATCTATAGACCAAGTTAGTAAGAACTAGTGTATTGATAATATTGAGTCTACCAATGCACGTCCATAGATTTTCTCTTTATAACTGGACAAGTGTCTAGATTTCTACCACTATGTGTGTTTTTGTTTTTGGCAGATTTTAATCATTGAGTAGATATTAGATGTTCTCACATTGTTTCTCTGCATTTATTGATATAATCATGTGATTTTTTTTTTCTTTTTTGGACTGTGATTAAACAGATTATTTTAAGTGAGTTTTTAATGTTGGGTCACCCTTGCATATCTAGGGTGAATCCTACTTGATTTTGCTGTATAATTCTTTTTTGTACTCTGCTGAATCAATTGGCTAATATGTTCGTCAGTATTTACACCTGTGTCAATGACAGGTATGGATCTGTAGTATTTTTAAATCCCAGTGTTGCTGTCTGTTCTTTTCTTTCTTTTTTCTTTTCTTTTCGAGTTGGTTGTCACTCTGTTACCCAGACTGGAGTGCCATGGCATGCTCTCAGATCATCACAGCCTCGACCTCCTGGGTTCAGACAATCCTCCTGCCTCAGCTTCCTGAGTAGCTGGAACTTCAGGCACAGGTCACCATGACCTGCACATTTTTTTTTTTCCTAAGAGAAAAGGACTTGCTACGCTGGTACTGAGCTCCTGGGCTGAAACGATCATCCCACCTCAGCCTCCCAAAGTGCTGGGATTATAACTGTGAGCCACCACACACAGTCACTGTTTGGTTTTGGTATGAGGGTGATACTGACTTTATATAATGAGTTAGGAAGAAATCCTTAATGTTTCTATCTTCCAGACGAGTCTGTAGAGAACTGACACAATTTTTTCCTTACGCATTTGGTAGAATTGCATGTGGGCACATCTGGATCTGTTACCGTCATATTTGGAAGATATTAATACTTGATTCAATTTTCTTAATGAGTCTTACTCAAATTTTCTACTCCTTATGTGAGTTTTAGTACATTGTGTCTTTCAAGGAATTTGTCAAACGTATTCAGGTGTGTCAAATTTGTGAACATAGAGATGTTATCATTATCCCTGTATTATCCTTAAACTGTTTATGGAGTCAGTTATGATGTCCCAAGTTGATTTCTGATTTTACTAATGTATGTTTTGTCTCTTTTTTAAAGTTATTCTTCCTAGAGTTTTATCAATTTTATTGATCATTAAAAAAAACCCAGCTTTTTGTTTGTTGATTCACACAATTTCCTATTTTCACTTTCATTGATTTCTGCTCTAACTTTATTCTCTTCTGCTTAGTTTGCATCTAATCGATTATCCTTTTCTTAGTTACATAAGGAGAAACAACCAGTTATTGATTTCCTATCTTTCTTGTTTCCTCACACATGCATTTCATGCTATAAATTTTCCTCTATTTATACCTTTGTCTGTATCCAAAAATTTTTAATGTTTTAATTTTTATTGTCATTTAGTTTGAAATATATTTTATCTTAAGATTTTGCTTCTGACTCATGTACTACTTAAAAATCTGTTGTTTAATCTTCATGTATTTTGGGGTTTGTAGTTGCTTTTCTGTTATTAATTTCTAGTGTAGTTACATTGTGATCTGAGAACAGATATTATATGATTTCCTTCTCTCTTTTTTTTTTTTTTTTTTTGAGTTGGAGTCTCATTCTGTCCCAGGCTGGAGTGCTGTGGCACACTCACGGCCACTCCAGCGACGACCTGCTGGGCTCCGGCGATCCTTCCGCCTCAGTCTTCCAAGTTGCTGGAACTACAGGCATGTGCTACCAGGCCTGGCTAATTTTTAATTTATTGTAGAGACAAGGTCTCACCAAGTTGCCTGGGCTGGTCTCGAACCCACGGGCTCAGACAATCCACTCTCCTCAGCCTCCCAAAGTGCTGGGATTATAAACTGAGCCACCGAGCCTGGCCTATATGATTTCTATTACCTTAAGTTTGTTAAGGTGTGTCCTGTGTCCTAAAACGTTTTCTATATTTATAAATATTGCGTGAGATCTTGAGGAAAAAACGTGTTGTTGAATAAAGTATTCTATAGGTGCCAACAAGGTCTAGTTGATTGATGGTGCTCTTTAATAGAATTGTGACTTTTCGTTTTAATTTATAAATTAGACGAGTGATGTCAGAAAAATGGCAGAATGGCAAATTCAACAAATTTGCTTCATCATTAAACCAACAAAGAAACTAACAAAAACTATGTCAAAATAAACTTTTTCAGAAGCCTGGAAATTAACAAAAGAATCACAGCAATCTACAAAGCATTTATACAAGGGAAATGGCTACATTTTGATAAAGAGCAAGCTTGTGCCATTTTAACATTCCCTATACCACTTGTTCCTTCTTCAGCTCTAGACAGACTTAAAAACCAACAAACTACAATCAGGTCAGAAACTATTATCCTGGCAGCTGTTGAAAGGAGAGAACACAGAGTTAGGGCTCTTTTAAAGTCACAATCCCAGAGTGCTATGATCAATTGCCCACCTTGGTAGTTCTGTATAAGAATTCAAATATATAAGATTTCAAAGGTTGTTTTTATTGGAGGTGAACCAGTGATCACTCCGTGTGTAAAGCTTTTTTTCTGGGGGCATTAGCTAAAAACAATTAGAGTCTATTGATTAGTTGCATGTATGGCTGCCTACAGCAGTAGAAAACAGTTGAAAAAACAATATTTTGACCAAAAATCTTAAAAGAAAAGGCTGACAAATAACATATACACACAGTAGTTTTGAAATCTCCTTGGAATCTAGAAGATCATGCATATATTTAGGACTGTGTGTATGCCCAGAGTGGTCTACATTTCCACAAAGATGTGAAGAAGATGGCTCTAATCACTGAACTTGAAGAATGAGCCAAATAAAAAGTAAAAACTAAGACAGAGGTATATCTACCTTCCTGAATGGTCAAGATTTGCCCAACACACTTGCACAAATTCACAGCTCCTCAGCCAAGCTTGGCAGATTTGTAACCAAAACTTGGTTCCAAGAGTTTAAAGAAATCCTCTTCCAATTACTGACTACTAAGCCATAAAAGCATAGATTTTAGTGGCCATGCATGTCAGAGAGTACAGATGCTATGAAATTAGTCAGAAAAGTCACTAGTTTATCATCAGACAGCAAGAAAAACAAATCCTGTGGAGGGAGGAAAATCTGATTTTCAGACTTACCACACTATATTACTTAAAATGTTCATTTTACAACAAAACAATATAAAACATGCACAAAAAAGAAAGAAAGAAAATATAACCCATATATAAGAAAAAGCAAGCAACAGAAACTGCTTGTGATTACCCAGACATTGGACTACCAAGGCAATATTTAAATCAGTTATTTTATTTATTTTTATTTTTATTTTTGGAGATAGGATTTCACTCTGTCACCCAGGCTAAAGTGCAGGGGTGTGATCATGGCTCTCCGGTAACATATATTCTTATTTTAATTGTGGAAACTTTTCAGAAATTAAGAGAAAAGCACTAAAAAGGAAATTTTACTAAAAAATTAAATAAGATTTCTCTTAAGCCAACAAACAATTGATGATAAAATATCTTTATAATAATATCAAAGACTAATTTTGAAAGGGGACACATTGCTCAATTAATCTTAGCATATGTTGTCTCCAAGAACTTATAAATTTACAGCAAAATGCTATCAATCTACACCTTTAAGAAATCAAGCTTGTAGGAAAGAAATATTTGAGTAATATATATTTGTCAAAGATTTTTAGTTAGATAAAAGAAGAAAGTAGTGTTTTCTTTAATGAATCATATTCAATATAGCTGTGTTTTCCAAATAACATTTCTGGAAAATATCATGCATATTTTTGTTATAATCACTTAGTATATATGTACTATGAAATATAGATATGCTATCACACTGTTGAAAAAATAAGATACAATGGGTATAACGATCATTTTTTCCCCCTTTTTGACATACCCACTGGTTATGCCATAAAAAAATTTTATAATGATGTTCTGTGTTGTTGATTTCTAAAGAAAGAAAGAAAAAAAGAAAGAAAGAGAACATTTAAAAGAAAATATTCAAAATGAAAAGAAAATAATGACAGAGAGATTTACACCTGCTGGAAGATATTATACCGAATAAAAATAAGTTAAATATAAAACTAAATAAAAATCTTATGTGTGATTTAACTAACAGGAGCAAAAATTTAAGTTGTAATTAAAATTTTCATAATACAGCAATATAAGTTACATTTGTATATGATTCAAACATAAATTGATAGACTATATTAATCAGAATCAAGGGTGTAATGTAAATTAACTGCAAAACTAAAATAAATTTTAAAGAACACTTTCATATTGACAAATTAAAAGATGCTTTTCAATTTCTTGCAATTTGATGTTAATAGTTACGAGTTTATAAAGAGATAGTAAATTTTCTTAGACAATAGAGCATTGAAAAATATTAATTTCAATGCAGAAGCAAATAGTAAAGAAATTCAGATTTTTGTAATCAATTTATTGATTGAATATCCAATGAAAATTCAGTGTATAAATTGAGATATATTTTAAGTATAGAAGTGCATACCAGATTTCAAATATTTAGTATTATGAAAATGAAAACAGCTTACTAAAATTTTATATTGATTATTATTATTATAGATATGTTGAGTAAAAAAAGTTATTGCTAAGAATAATTTCATTACTTTTTTTTTTTGACAACTGGAAAATTTAATACTACAAATATGCTTTACAGTATATTTCTACCGGACAACACTGGTATGTAAAATGCATGTCTTTCTTTTCTTAAAAACATTGTATCAGTATCAGTTTTCATTTTTCTCAAGTATTTTTCATGTTCTCAGTTATTCCTTAATGACTGGCAATATCATTTTTGTAAATTTTTCTGAACATTGCCAACCACCTGGATATAGGGGACAGAAATCAGTTACAATAATTGAATTACTTTATACTACCTTTTCTTTTTTCTAATTTTTTTTATTATAAAAATGTGGGGTACAATTCAGGTTTGAGTACACAAACATTGATTATGTAGTACCCTTTTTGATAAGGTGTGCCCCTCCCTCCCCTAGCAGTTTCCCTCAACTGCCAATCCCAACCCCCCTTCTCTGATAGTTTCCGACTACTGCCAATCGCTTTCTTATAGTATTGTAATTGTTCAAGTTCTGCTTGTGAGTGAGAACATACGGAACTCTATTCTTTGTTTCTGTGATAGATCACTGAGTATGATTGAATCCAAATCATCCAAGTTGCTGCGAAGTCCATATATTTGTCCTTCTTTATGGCTGCATAATATTCCATTGTGTATATGTACCATATTTTCTTTATCCAGTCCAGCTTTGATGGGCAACATGGTTGGTTCCATGTTTTTGCTATTGTGACTAGAGCTGCAACAAACATATGCAGGTATCTTTTTTATAGAATGATTTGGGTTCCTTCAGGTATAGTCCCAATAGAGGAATTGCTAGGTCATGTGGAAGGTCAATTTCTAGTTCTTTCAGAATTCGCCACACTGTGTTCCAAAGAGGTTGCACTAGTTTGCATTCCCATCAGCAGTGTAGAAGGGTTCCCTTTTCTCCACATCCTTGCCAGTATCTGTTGTTTTATTAAGGATTGCCATTCTTACTGGGGTTAGGTGGTATCTCAATGTGGTTTTGATTTGCATTTCTCTAATGATGAGTGAGGCTGAGCACTTTTTCATGTCTGTTGACTGCCTGTATATCTTCTTTTGAGAAGTGTCTATTCATATCTTTTGCCCATTTTTTAAAGGGGCTGTTTGTTTTTTTCCCTTCGGCGCATTTGAGTTCCTTATAGATCCTAGACGTTAGGCCTTTGTCAGATATACAGTTGGCAAATATTCTTTCCCATCCTGTGGGCTGTCTCCCTGCTCTCTTGATGGTTTCTTTTGCTTTGCAGAAGCTCATTAGTTTGATGAGGTCCCACTTGTCTGTCTTATTTCTTAAGGTATTGGCCTTTAGGGTTCTGAATAGGAATTGGTTGCCAGTTCCAATTTCCATAAGGGTATCTCCTGCATTTTCTAAAGTTCTTATAGTTTGAGGTTTTACGTTTATGTCTTTGATCCATTTAGAGTTAATTTTTGTGTATGGTTATAGGTAGAGGTCCTGTTTCAATCTTCTGCATGTGATCAACCAGTTTTCCAAGCACCATTCACTGAATAGGTTCTCCTCTCCCCAGTGGTTGTTGGAGGCTTTGTCAAAGATGAGTTGGTTGAGGAATTGAGGCTTTGCTTCCGGAATCTCTATCCTGTGCCATAGGTCTATGTGCCTGTTCTTGTACCAATATCAGGTTGTTTTGATTACTGTAGGCTTATAGTAAAGTTTGACGTCTGGAAGTGTGATAGCTCCTGCTTTGCTTCTTTTGCTAAGGATTGTTTTGGCTATTAGTGGTTGTTTATGTTTCCATATGAATTTCTGTATTGTCATTTCCAGGACTGAGAAGAATGATGTTGGTAACTTAATGGGTATTGTGTTGAATCTGTAAATTGCCTTGGGTAGGATGGACATCTTAACAATGTTGATTTTTCCGATCCATGAGTATGGAATATTTTTCCATTTGCTTGTGTCTTTTTGGATTTCTTTGAGCAGTGTTTTGTAGTTCTCATTGTAAAGGTCTTTCACTTCTCTGGTTAGGAAGATGCTGAGGTATTTTTTTGTGTGTGTGGCTATTGTGAATGAGATTGTGCTTTTTATTTGGGTCTCTGCCTGCTTGTTTTTGGTGTATAAGAGTGCAACTGTCTTTTGCACATTTATTTTGTACCCTGAGAACTTTGCCAAAGTCCTTTATCAGTGCAAGCAGGTTTTTGACAGATTCTCTTGGATTTTCAAGGTAAAAGATCATATCATCAGTAAAGAGGGATAACTTGACTTCCTCTTTTCCTATTTGGATACCCCTGATTTCCTTCTCTTGTCTACTTGCCCAAGCTAGGGTTTCCAACACAATATTGAACAAGAGGGGTGAGAGTGGGCAACCTTGTCTTATTCCAGTTTTCAGAGGAAATGTTTCCAGCTTCTGTTCATTTAACAATATGTTAGATGTGGGTTTATTGCAGATGCCACTTACTATTTTGAGGTATATTCCTTCTATACCTAGGTGTATAGAAGGGATGCTGGATTTTATCAAAAGCTTTTTTTCTGTATCTAATGAGATAATCATGTGTTTCTTGTTTTTACATCTGTTGATGTATTTAATTACACTTTTGGTCTTGCGAATGTTGAACCAGCCTTGCATCCTGGGGATGAAGCCTACTTGGTCATGGTGGATGATTTTTGAGATTATGTCACCTTTTCAATAATTCTTAGCCTGAATTACCTCAAACTAATGTTAATGCTATGATTTTAAATATCTTTGGTAATAATATTTGGTAAAAAAATATAGTCTATATGAGTTTGTAATCTACAATCATTTATCTGTTATAAAATGCTATAAACTATAGTTAGCCTTTTTGTTTTTTTCTTGCTCTGAATGCAACGTTAAAACATTTGCTGTTTTTAGAATTCTCCACAAGCTTCTCACTTCAGGCTTTTGAGGTTATTTTTTTAAGCCCGTGAAGTCTTTATTGGTCTTAGGTCATGATACTCCTTCCATTTTCTGTTACATCTTTTTTTTTTTTTTACTTCTGTTGACTTTTAATCTGGTTTATAAAAACACAGCATGCAATTTTAGAGTAATCAAATAGTGTACAAAAGTGTCGGTGAGCTTAAAGAAAAACTCATGGGTCAGCCATGCACAGAATGAGCCTTTAATCCTCAGAGAGTGCTGTTGGCTGTCGGTCTCCAGCTGTTTGCATCTTCAGGTTCTACTAACGTACATTTCTTATAAGTTATAGGCTTTGTTGCGCAAACGCAATGTGTAGAAATTTCTTAGCTACCCTGTGATGTCTAGATTTTGTGGCACCTTGTCTTGTCTAGAGTGAGTATCAAACACTAACCTAAATGTTGCCATAAAGGTATTTTATAGAAGTGGTTAACACAGTCGGGTGACTTTTAGTAAAGGAGGTGGCCCTAGAATTAATATAGGTATTCCATCACTTGGAAGGCATCAAGGGTAAAAACTGAGGTTTTTGGAGGAATTCTGTATCAAGTCCATAAGAACGAACTCCTACACAGATTATAAATTTATCAGAACTCACAATCACATAAGCCAGTTTCCTCAAGCAAATAAGTAAATAATAATTTATATAAGTATATAAAATAAAGTGTATTATATACAATATTGATGATATGTGAGTGTGTATATATAGATATAAATACAGATAAAATTTCCTATTGATTCTATTTTTTTCTGGAACACCCTGAATAATTGACATCTCTTAGAAATAAAAATGACTATTTTGTTCTCCTTTTTGGTACGGGAAGGAGAAAACAGAAATACCAATTGCCATATAATATTCTACTTTTTTGTGGCTTCAAAAATATTTTGGCTGTCAAGTAACTTTGTTACATCAAAGTCTTAAAATTGTATGTCTATGTAATATGTCTTAAGAACCACCTTGGAAAATATGATATTTTAGACTGATATCTGCTTTATAAAAAACTGTTCTAAAAACAACTTTATATAATGTATGTATTTGCAACAAGGTAAACCAAGTACCATAATTTGTTACTCTTTTTGTGTGTGTCATTACATTTATTCTTTACTATCTAGCATTGGGATATATAATGAAGCTACATCCTTAATTGCTTTTCAGTTTTCAAATTGTTTCCAGTAAGAATATATCAAAGCATACTGATCACTCCAAGAGTTGGCATACTAAAATTTTCAAATACAATTTAAAATTTCCATTCCATCATAGATTTCTTACTAGATACTTAGCATGGTGTGAAGAGCACAGGATAATGAGATATTTGCCCCTGCATATTTGTTTATATTTTGATATAGACTGGCAACAATATTGTTCTACTAGCTGAAAATGACAAGTAAATAGATTTTCAAAAAGTAAATGAAGATAATTTCCAAAGTCAACATGGTACGATAGAGCAAAGCAAACATGCAACAGGTTAGTCTTGTATAAAAACGCTTTGAAGAGAAATGGAAAGCTACGTGAAATCTTCAAATGAATACTGAGGATGAGGCATGAGACTCAAAATAAAAGAAAATTCTGAGGCAAACAGACTCTCTGGAAGAACTACAGGAATAGGCTGAGGTGCAGGGAAGTCTAGCGTAGATTTCAGTTCAGCTCTACAAAGGTAAGGTGCAATTTTCTGCTAAATGGTGAGGAAAAAAAGACACAAAGCAGGTTTGAGTTTAAATGAGAAGCAGGTAAGTCTTCTCAAGGTTCATTTTCTAAGACATTGAAGATGCCTGTGTAATAAAGAGTTAACTCAGCAGTCTTAGGGTGCTCAAATCACATATATTTTTTGCACCCCACCTGCTCCATATATGTTTTAAATAAATGACTAACCTTGGACTAGCTCCTGGGAGATAACTGAGTCCTTGGATATGTGTCTGGTATGAGTGACTTTGTATTAGTTAGAGAAACAGAACCAATAAGGAACATCTGGCTATATTTTAAAAGGTTATTTTTTTCTTTGGTTATTTTTAATTAGCACTTAATAATTGCACATATTTATGGGGGTACAGTGTGATATTTCAATACATGTACAAATGTGTAATGATCAAATCAGTATTATTAGCATATCAGTCACCTCAAACATGTATCATTTCTTTGTGTTGGAAACATTCAAAATCTGCTCTTCTAGCCATTTTGAAATGTACAATAAATTGTTCATTTTAGTCACTGCACCTCAGCCTATTCCTGTGTTATAGAACATGAGAATTTAGACATTCTCTCTAGCTGTATTTTGTATTTATTAATCAACATCTTGCTATTACCTCCCATCTTTCTCCATCTCTAGTAAACACTATTCTACTCTTGACTTTTTTGAGGTCAAACGTTTTAGCCTCCACAAGTTAGTGAGAACAGGTCATATTTATTGCAGAAAGAGGTTTATTATGAGGGGTGGGATCATGTGATGACGAAAGCTGAGAAGTCCCACAATTTGCTGTCGGTATTTATAGAGGCCAGGAAAGCTGGTGTCTTTGTCCCAATTCAAACCTGTAGTCTTGAAAACCAGGGGATCCGATGCCCAAGGGCAGCAGAAGATGGATGTCCCATCCTAAAAAGAGAAAAAGAATTTTCCCTTCTTTCATATTTTGTTCTATTCCTGCCCTTAACTGATTGGATAATGACCACCTACATTGGTGAGGGTGATCTTCTTTCCTTGGTCTACCAATTCGAATGCTAATGTCTTCTAAAAACACTCTCATAAATACACCCAGAAAGAATGTTTTACATGATCTCTGGTATCCCAGTCAAATGGACACAAAACTAACCATCACAGGCTTTGGATACCTGAGACCTTCAGTCACTATGCTAAATAATGTGATTCAACACACATTATTCTACATAATATGAGTCAACATCTGTCATTGTTTATCTGAGGTCCGGGTCCACACTGTATCTGTTTGACCTCTCCAGGGTGGGGAGCTGAAGACTGAGAAGTTAAAATCAGTTATATGAGTACCCCACGACTACATAACTGATCCCTAAAAACAACCTGGACCCAAGGCTTAAGTAATCTTTCCTGGTTAGAAATAGCTTTCGCAAATCTTGCCTCACATTATAGCTGGAATAATAAAGCACTGTGCATGAGAATTCACTGAAAGGACACACTGGAAAGTTGTGCTTGGTTTTTCCTGGACTCTATGAACATTTTCCTTTGTTTACTTTCATCTGTATCCCTTTGTTATAATAAATTATAGCTGTAAGCATCATAGCTTTTACTTTTCACATAATTCTAGTAAATCAAACCTGAATGTAGTCTTGGGGAACTCCTGACACATGGCATCTGTGACACTGCAATACCCTTAATATGCAAAAAAAGAGGAATGGTAGGGATAATTAATCTACAGGTTTGTAAGATTGTTTTTCACAGATTTTTGGGCTAAGACCTGTGCCAGTTGTATTCAGAAAAATAAGGATCTTCTAGATATCACTACAAAGTGCTGTGGGACATCAAGAACTAAAAATAGACAATTTTTGAACAAAGAAATGTCAGTTCCAGTAAAGTTCTTCATTGACTCTATTTTTTTTTTTTTGAGTTGGAATCTCACTCTTGTCACCCAAGTTGGAGGGCAGTGGCATGCTCACAGCCACAGCAACCTCAACCTGCTGGGTTTAGACAATCCTTCCGCTTTAACCTTCCAAGTAGCTGTAACTACAGACACACACCACCACACCCGGCTAGATTTTTGTGATTTGTTGTAGAGATGAGGTCTCACCAAGTTACCCAGGTTGGTCTTGAACCCCCAGGCCCAGGCAATCCTCTTGCCTCAGCCTCCCAAAATGCTGGAATTACAGGCTGAGCCCATTGACTCTTTTTTTATTTAGTGAATGCCTATTACACACCAAAGATTGATTACATGTATTGTAATCCCTACAGTTTTTAATCTTTATAGTACAGATTTAAAAATCTAGAAGAACTAAGAGAGAGAATAACTTACTCCAAATTATTCACACTGCTGGTACGTGAGAGAACAAGGTTTTGAAATCATGTCGCAAGTACAATTCTTAATTTTTTTTTGTCATGTGTACATTACATGAAAATTGCAAATTTTATTTTATTTTCTATTTTTGTGTTTTTAAAAATCCTTGTAGAAATGGTAAAAACTCAGTTGTAATTTCAGCATTCCACAGTTTTTGGCTGTATTGGAGCTTTTTAAAATCGTTTAACATTGGAAAACTACACTTCTGGGGACTGAGGGTGGTGGGAGCAGCTGGGGGAACAAAAGTCAGAAAATCTCAAAGGGAGTTAAAACCCAGTGGGACAAAGTCAATGGACAAAATCAATTGTAGATGTTTATCTGTAAAAAAACAAAACAAAACTATATTTTGCTATGTGGGTTGCACAAAAACAAACCCCAGGCTGGGTTTGGTACATTGGTTACAGCTGTCCAATCCCTGCTGTGAGGAAACATGTCAGGTAGGCAAGGGTTAGAGCCAGGACTAAGACTTTTATTCAAAGCTCACAGACGATTCATGTGGTTGTGGTGGGAAGACTCAGAGTAAAACTTCAAACACGGAAATTCAATGGCATAGAAAAAAATTTTAAGAGTTCAGGAGAAAAAAAAGTCCCTCCTGCCATGTTCATCGGTTTTCTTCTCGCCTTAAGTGTCTTTAAAACAATCACCTTTTTTATGGCTTTTCTACAGGAAAATATTTAGTCTCTAAAAGCCTCTGATTATATATTAAAGGTTTATCCTTGGCCTGAAGACGTAGACTCTTAACTGATGAGGGCTACGTGTGGCTATAAATCTGAGATTGTAAGCCCCTTTTCAGCAGGAGACTACTGACTAAACTATCAGTGGAGGATCACATGCATAAAACTCTTCTTTAACTGAGTTTCTCAATTAAGGGAATCACAAAATATTTCTATCCACTATAAAAATGAATAACCACATGGAAATGAATCAGTTAATTCAATACAGAAAGCCATATTCATGAAAAATGAATGGTGTCGTTTGCCTAGAGAAAGAAGATAAAAAATTATATTCCACACTAATTATTTTAAATACTTGTCTTTTAGCATCAATATAGAATCAAGAAGGGGAAAGGGGGAAAACATTAAAAGGCAAGGCTTAGCTTATTCAACCTTGAACAACTCCAGAGTTAAACTCTCCTTCTGAGTAATGTTCCAGGTTCACAATCTACGAGAACATGAATTCCTAAAGACAGTCCATATTAGAAAAGAGAAATCTCAAATCTCGGAGCTGGGACTATAGATGCTATTTTTTTTTTTTTAACTTTTTGTAGAGACAGTGACTTGCTGTACTGTTCAGACAGGTATTCAACTCCTGGCTTCAAGGCATCCTCTAGCCTTGGCTTCCCAAAGTACTGAGATTATAAGTGTGAGCCACCATGCCCAGCCAAGAATTAACATGAAGTCTTATGCTATCTCAATTAAAGATATCTGATACTTCTATTTGAAACAATATAACATTTGCAAATGCGGAAATAAATCAATGAAGCACAAAAGACAGATAAGAACAGACACATACATCTGGGTCCTTCACTTTGATAGAAAGAAAACAGAAATAATTGAGGAAAAATGAACTCATTAAAGTACATAAATTGGAAAACATTTTCAAGTGAATGGGAAAAAATACTGTTAAGTGCATTTCTGGCACTATGTGTAAAGTACATTTCTGACAACTTATAAATATAAATGTAAAAGACAAAAATGTTAATTGTCATTGAACACATCTTCATAATTTAGGTCAAAGAATAATTTCTTAAACAAGGCACAAAAAGTAATAATCATAAAGGAGAACAGAAAAAATAAAGTAAAAAAAAATATGGAAAAAAGTCACAAAACTTACGAACAGATAATTCACAAAATAGAAAAACTGGCCAATTAATTAACTTGACTAAATACAGATTTAATAAAGCAATAGGTAGTATTATCACTATTCTGTTGAGATTAAACAAAAGTCTGATTATTTTGCATTTTCAGTAGCAAAATTGAGACTTTCTTTCTCTCTTTTTTTAGTTCTCTCTATGAAGCATTGTAGAATGGCACTTGAAGATACAATTCCTTAATTGTTAGGTTGAAAATGTTGCAGATTGCAAGATCCAGAAAGCCTACACTCATCTCATTATTCTAGAAAAAGGTTTGCACATGTGCAAAACAAGGCTTACAAAAGGATGTTCAATGGTAAATGATTGGAAAAATGTGGTCAACAACAGGAGAATGGATGAATATATGTGAAATATCCTGTAAGGTAAGTGGAGTCAATCAGGCTTTCTTGCCTGGCCAGAACAAGAAAGCGCTTCCTTAGACCCTGGCCCACCGGAAAGTATGACTATGCAGATTAATGTAATTTGTTAAGCATAACTACGTGCTCATAATTTGGCTGCATGCCACTGTCGGGGAGGTCTTCTCAAAAGCAAACAGGGACAAACCTCAGGGCGAAGACCTGTTCGCCTTGTACTCGTCGCCTCCATGATGATGAATAGAGTGCAGCCGTTCTGACCTGGCTTCGGCAATTGCTTTGCTAAGCCACGGTCTGACCATGTGGCTCCTTGAGGCATAGTCGCCATGTTTCCCGGCCTTGGCCTCCTCCCCTACCTTGGGGAGGTGAATCTTCTCTCTCTCTCTCTCATTTGCTTTAAAAATAAACTCTGTTTTCCATTCTGAAAAAATAAACATAAATAAACCTGGCTTCTCTGTTCTCTAACCTAGACAAATCTGATGGGAACCTGCCTGGAAGGAATTGAGCGACATGACAGAAAATATACAGTAGTAATGAATTCATATGGATATGGCTACATACACAGAACTGCAAAAAATAATCCTGAATCAAAGAGGTAGGTGTAAAATGCATGTTATAATAGCATTTATGTGGACACACAAAACAGTTCTTCATGGTATTTATGGATACAAGCATATTAAACACAGATGAGAAGAAAATATACCAAAATCATCATGGGAGCTGCTTTGGGGTAGAGTAGAGAGAAATAATTGTTAGATAAAGTAAAACTTCAAAATGAGAATCCAGAGACGATAGGACAGAATAGTAACTTTTGCTAATTGTGTTTATTTTAATTTCCTAGTATTTTATTTTTGAATTTTTCAAGTAAAATATGTTACTCTTAACCATTTTATTTCTACTGTATTTTCAGTAAAATTTCTATTAGATTTCATTTTAACTATATGATACAAATTAAAAATAAACTTCTCTGGCATAGTTCTGTTTAAAGTTACAAGGAATTTCTTATATATTTTACCTTTAGGGTTCTGACAATGCGTTAATCATTAAATGTGTCCAATACATTAAAAGGAGAAATAACCAGAAACTACTCAAGGTAGACTATAGCACTTTGATTTAAAGCAGTTATTTCTAAAATTAATCACATGTGATTAATCAGCTATTGGTTTATTTACTATCTTATTCTAGGATTTATAGTTTATATAAATTCTAAAAATTTATATAAAAAAATGGTGCTCTCCTCTGGAAATTAAGCAATGAGTTGCAGTGCCCTTGTCATTTTCTTAGAAAGTATTTTGTCTTTGAACTTTCATGCTCTAGGAACATAATCTAAAGAGTTGAAAGCAAAAAAGAAGAGGGGGGAAAATAAGAGATGAAACTATGGATTGAAATTCAAATCTTTTGGGTCTTGAGATAATTTGTTTCCTCACTATTTTGAAATTTCTAAAAGAAATTCAATACTCACTCCTGTTGAAAAATGAAAAGAAAGAAAAATCTAGCCAAGATGAAACAGTCTGCCTCCGCCTCAAAAAGAAGTGAACTAAGGCTGAAAGCTTAGTCTACTCAGTTTGATCTGCTACATAGTGCTGAAATTAAGTAACCTTGGTCATGTGTAAGCTGTATTTTCTCATACAATATTATAAACCCTTGCACTTATAGTCAACCAATTTTTTTTAAAAAGGTGCCATGAACACACAATGAGGAAAGGGCAGTCTCTTCAATAGGTGGGATTAGAAATACTATCTATTTATATGCAGGAAAAATTGAATATCCATCTAATATACTATGCCAAAAAAGATCAATAAATGAACTCAAAAGGCATTAAAGACCTAAATATAAAACCTGAAACTGTAAAACCACTAGAAGAAAACATAGAGAAAAAGCTCCATTATATTGGTCTGGGAATTGAATTTTTGGATATAACCTTAAAAGCCAGGCAACAAAAGCAAGAATGGACGAATGGGATGGCATCAAACTAAAAAACTTCTGAACAGCAACAAAGAACAAAGTGAAGAAGCAACTCACAGAATAAAATAAAATATTTGCAAGTCACACATCTGATAGTGGATTCATGTCCAAAATAAATAAGGAACCCAAACAACTCAATAGCAAAGAACAAATAGCCTGATTTAAAACATGGGCAAAGAACCAGAACTGATATTTTTCAAAAGAAGATATGAAAATTGTCTATAAGTACATGAAAAACATGCTCATCATCACTAATTATTAATAAATATAAATTAAAACCACAATGAAATATTAGCTCACACCTGTTAGAATAGCTTATATGAAAAAGATGAAAGAGAAATATTGATGAGGTTGAGGAGAAAAGGGAACTCTTGTCCATTGCTGGTGGAAATGTAAATTGGAACAGTCATTATTGAATGCAGTATGGAAGTTCCTCAAAAAAAAAAAAAATTAGAACCACAAAATAATCCAGTAATCCCACTTCTGAATATATATTCAAAAGAATTAATATGAATATGTCAAAGGGATATTTGCACTCCCAAGTTCACTGCAGCATTATTTACAGTAAGTAAGGAACAGAAGCAACTTAAGTGTCCATCAGTGGATAAATAGATAAAGAAATTATGGTATATATACACAACAAATAATATTCAGCCTTAAGAAAGAAGGAAATTCCATCATTTGCAACAATGTATATGAATCTGGAGGACATTATGTTAAGTGAAATAACCCAGGCACCCAATGACAAATACTGCATGACAAATTCTACCGCACTTACAGGTAGAATTTAAAAAAGTTGAATTCATAGAAGCTGAGAGTAGAATGATGGTTACCAGAGACGGGGGGAGGTGTAGAAAGCTGGAGGGGGAATGGGCAGGTGTTTATCAAAGGGTACAGTTTCAGATTCAGAGGAATAATATATTTTGAGATCTGCTGCACAGCGGGTTGACGACAGTTAATAATAATGTATTTTTCAAAATAACTAAGAGAGTACATTTCAAATGTTGCACCATAAAAAATGATAGGTAAGAGAGGTGACAGATGGGCTAATTTGATCTGATTATTCCACAATGTATGTATACACCAAAACATCACTTTGCACCCTATAAAGATATACAATTATTATTTGCCAAATAAAATGGCATGAATAAAATATATTTAAATAATACAAAAGACAAAATAAGAATAATAGTGATGGGATATTATTTCTCCATTTGCAAATTATTTAATGCACAGTATTTACTGAGACTGAGTGAAGAAAATATTATCTGAGACCCAACCACTAGCAATCTATCCCATGAAATTCTTCTTTAGTGCATTGTCATAAAACCTGAGTAAAACTCTATTTTAAAAGTCTTATTAACAATAGTAGTTATGTTATTTTACCTTAATAGATGCATCTTTGAGCACTAATTTCAACCTGAATCTAAGAGGTCACTGAATCTAAGAGGTCACACTGTATAACAGCAATGTAAACAAACAAACAAAAAGAAGCATAGATACCATGTTTACAAGAGTTGGCCTTAGGTACTGGTTTTCAATCTTGTTGCCTCATTGCTATTAGGTGAGAATACTGAGAATATCATAAAGTACTAGTGATTTTATTTTTCAAAGCGCTATTTCTCTTTCTAGAAGCCAATTCCCTGTTATATATCTGATTATAAATCTCAGCTCTTCAGGGTCTCACTAAACTTCAATACTTTCAAAATTCAAATGATTCCCATTATTCTCCTAGTCATCAGGCTTATTTTGTGAATTTCCTACCTGTGTGATGTCTCAGTAACTTCCTTTTCAACTATCTAATGTATATTTTGTCTATATTAAGTTCCTCTTTAAAATATAGGATATGATTTCTTTCTTACTGATTCCTTACCATTGAAACATCTATATTCAAATAGAATAATTTAACAATAAGTCTTCTTGTAATTTAGTAAAACTGTGAAAAAAGAGCTATCTACCCATTCATGCAACACAAGTGGAATTGTGTTAAAGTTAAGATTATGAACTCTGGATCTCAGATACCTTGATTATAATTCTCGCTCTGACATTTACTGTGTGGTCACAGGAAAATCACTAAATGCTACCATATCTTTATTTACTATACAATTGTTTCTTAAGTTTCTATATGAAATCAATTGAAGTCCTTATGAATACTAAATAATTGGGAAAAAGCCTCCTTTACTTTGATTTACAGTCTACTAGAGAAGTCAGATAATCTAACAATAACAATGCTAACTTTTATAGGTGTCTTGAAAGAATTTTTTGCGGTAATGATTTTTATTCACCTTATTATAAATTTAAAAAACAGTTCAAACACTGGCAAAGCGTACAGTTTAAAATAATGCAGTAGTTATTAATGTATAAATGTAATACAAAGTATGTAACCACCAATAATAGCTAGCAAATTTTAGCATCTTTACTTTATTTCTGAACCTAATCTCTGCCCCCACCTCAATTACAAGTAAAAACTTAACATAAGTGAAACATTTTATATATACTGTTCCTTTTAGATTCTTTGGTATCTCAGAGATAATCACCATAATAGATATTTGGTGGGATACATATGCAGCTGTATTGTAAGAAATGTGAATGTCCACCTTGTTATATATTTTCAAATTGTCCTCCAATAAGTTAGTGTCATTTTACAGTGTTTCCTTCCAAGAATATATCTTTTGGACCATAGTCTTGCTCATATTTGTTATAATAAATTATTGGTCTATTCTGGCTCCCCTTATGCTATTGTAGAATACATTCATTATTGATTGTTAGAGGACTTGACCAACAGAATATTAGCCAAAATAATAAAAACAGAAGATTTAAATATGCTGGCATAGTTTTGTGCAATAGGAAGACCATGCCCTACATAACTACAGTCCCATCTGCCTATCAATTGCTAAGACTGGAGGTTTACTTCAGCTACTGTCTCTTTTCATTTATTCCAGCACAGTTAATCCTCCTCAGCACAGTTCCAGTAATTGTCTCTGCAAGTTCTGCTTAAGGAAGCCTTGTCTTACTGTATTACGGCAAAACTTTGCACCAGAATGCCTCAATTCTATAATCATTGGTATTTTATGCCTATTTTCATGAGCAGTGACCCAATTACAGTTGTCCTTTGGTATTTTAGGGAGTCAATCCTGAGAATAACAAACTTTACAAGTATTCAAGTCCTGTATATAACAAGGTGGAGTATTTGGATATGACCTACACACATCTTCTTCTATACTTACAACCATGTCTTGATTATTGATAATACCTAATAGATTGTAAATGCTTTGTAAATAGTTGTTATACTGTGTTCTTTTAGGGAATGATAATAAGAAAAAAGTCCATACATGTTCCATAAAAACTTGTTTTTTTCTGAATATTTTTGATTCATAGTTGATTGAATCAACAATACAAAGAACTGACTGTACATGACTCTGTCAATGTCTCCCATTTCTTCTGCCTTTCTTCTGAAAGTTTAGATCTTATTATGCCACTGATAATTGACCCAAAGTATCTGTTTCTCATTTATTTTCATTCTTCTATGCTGAAAAGCATATCAACTTACATTAATTTTTCCTCTGTAATATGAACATTAACTAGTCATAGCTACTCTAAAATACAGTATATTATCAATGTCCTCCACTACAAATCAGTGGAAGATTCTTACTTAGTCCTGATAATGGTGGACTGAGTTGTCCATGAGAATGCTCTGAAGTATTGACTAGTCTGCTTCAGTAATAATGTCAAAAAATCTGGACATTCTCGGAACTCTTATTTTTCAGAGTAGCAATTGTCTAGTTTCCCTAACCAGATTTTCCCATCGTTAGTCTGAAGCCTAATCAACTTCCCAGTTTGTACTTTCTTCTAAGTGATACACCTCCTCACCTCTTCTTCATATTAGAAAATAAGAAAAGAATTGGCAGTAGTGGGAAACTGCAGGATTGGCAAGAGTGGGAATCTGCCTGGGGAAGAGGGGTGGGTCCACCTCATCAACAAGGATACCTGCATAATGAACATTTGTATACCACACCCTGAGTTGTACCCCACATCTTTAAAATTAAAAAAAAAAAATTAAAGGAAGGAAAAAAAAAAGAAAATCTGCCCACCTCCAAAAAATTAACGCATTTACAATTTGTACAAATTTGCTTTGCAAAAGGTTTCATTTTATTACAACTACTTTCGTGACCTACTTAAACTTAAATCAGTCTTTAATCTTGATTGTTTTGCTTGAATAATTCTTGGGTGTCTTTCTGATCTGTATATCTGTTAGCCATTCAGAATCTGGGCATGCATCTATCTTTACTTTCTCTCTTAGGACAAGACCATACATCTGTTGTTCTAACACATTTCTCCAAATTTCATCTATAGAAGTAATTTTTATTAGAAGATATAAAGTCCATCATTTCTTGATCTGGCAAACAGAACGGCTATGTAAACAGATGCTCTCTGCCTTCTTCACTTTTAGTTGGATAATTCCATCTTGGAAAGTGATTTTCAGCTTTTTGGTTCCAATAATCCATTTGGCAATTTGGTGAAATCAATCCCTTCTCAAAACAATCTTTTTAAATTTAAAAAAGCATAAAATTACAGAATAAGTCATTTATATTGGCACAGAGTTATCAAAACATTTCTTCATTAACCAATTATATAGCAATACCTAACTATGTATAAAAATTGTCATAATTTTGAGAGAGACAAACACAAAAGATAGTTCAAAATATTTGCAACTGTAATATGATACAAAAATCTTTGTAAAGTGTATTAGTAACAAACCATGATATTGCTATTATGAATATTTGTTGCCTTTGTTCATACTGAAAGCAACATTACATTTTATTGAAAACTTAGTGAAAATGAAAATGTGACATACTTCCATTCAAATTTATCAATCCCTGGAGTCTCTTCACGTGTCTTTTCATATTTTTGTACTTCTGGTTAAGAAGGTATAATCTACAAAGGCAAAAATACCTAAGGTCCACAAAAGACATCATGCTGCGTTACAGGTTTGTTGGGGATTGAGGAATTTCCCAGATATGATATTTTCAGTGTCAAAACAGGGACCTTCTCAGGCAAACTTGAATGATTAGTCTCCCTGGGGAGCTCCTACCACTGAAAGGGACCTTGTGAAATTAGCTTTTAATCAGTAAAATTGAGACAAGTAAAGAAAAAGAGGACAGAAATAAATACTGAGTAGGAAAACTGTATGTGACATCATTCATTCCCCAACAGCCACAAATTCATCTTCTCATAATACACTTTGCACGAATAACAATTATACTCCAACACAAAAGAAATAATTCCTAAATCTCATTAGTTACCTAGACTGCATAGAGTTCTGTATTCATTTCTAATTGCTGCTATAACAAATAACTACAAATTTAGCTGCTTAAAAACACGAACATATTCTTTTAAGTTCTGAAAATCAGAGTCTAAAATAAGTCTGCAAGGCCACATTACTCTTTTCCTGGAGACTCTCGGGAGACTCTGTTTCTGTGCCTTTTTGATATTCTAGCTGCTTCCTACATTCTGTGGCTCAATCTTCAAAGCCAGGGGCACAGTATTTTCCCTCTTCTCTGACTTCCCTTCCTCTTACACCTGCCATTACACTGAGTCCACCTAGATAATTCGGGAAAATGGCCCAACAACAAGATTTTTAACTTAATCAATCTGAAAAGTTTTGAATATAAAGTTCTATATTCACAGGTGTCTGGGATTAGGATATAAGCATTTGGGAGAAAGTTATTCAGCCTACCACAAAACCCACATCAAGTATTCCCGAGTCATAAATGGATTAATCCTGTCTAACAAAGCCAGCATACAAGATCAAATAAGTAACTTTATGAAAGCAGAATCAGGGGCTATCAGTTTAGCTAACCAAGGTATTTATTCCAATGCCAGGACATAGGGTCCCCGTTATTCCTGTCAAATGGAATTTTGTATTGACATTTGACCGCTGTAAATAGCTTCTATGTCCTTCTTTCAGTATTTACTTTTAGCCTCTCTTTACTTTGATTTGAATATTTTCTTCTGACTTATCTCCAAGTTTGTAAATTCTGTTTTAATCAGTGTCTAATCTGTTGTTAAGCTTGTCTACTGAATCACTCATATCTCCTATGGTCTGAATGTTTGTGTCTCCCCCCCAAATTTATATGTGGAAACCTAATCACCTGTGTGATGGTATTAAGAGTAAAGTCTTTGGGAGGGGATAAGATAATAAGGGCAGAGCCCTTACGAATGGGATTAGTGCCCTTATAAAAGAAGCCTCAAATGAGATAGGACATAGTCAGAAGCTTGTTAGACATAGAGACCGAAAGGCGCAGAGAACAGTCAGAAGGGCATCCCCAAGATGGCGCTGCCTCCCAAAACGACAAAGGCCCTAAGCGCAGGCTTTTCCCACTCTCTCTCTCTCTCTCCTTCCCTCTTTCTCTCTCTTTTTCACACTCTCTCGCCTTCTCCCCCCCCTCACTCTCTCTCTCCCTCCCTCCCTCTCTCTCTCTCACTTTTCCTCAGTTATAGTCCCTTCCTATAACTGCCCCTTTAATAAATCTCTTGGTCTTAGCCAGGTGTGGAGTCATCACTGGCACCGAAATCCTTTCAGAGAGGGTCACAAGGAGACTTAACACCTGCAGGAATACCCCCTGCACCACCCCCATTATATAATTATTGGCTGAGAATGTGGTGAGTGTGGTTACAAACATCCTGTCAACCTAGGATGTACTGCTAAAAGAGACTTTTTGCTACTTAAAATAGGCGCAGTAGCTTAATTAAATGTCCCAACTTGACCTTGGCTTATTATATCATTAACATAGCATTTTCATTGTGGTTTTACCCCCCTGAGTGGGCTTTTCTGTGATACTTATGGGTAAGATTCAAGATGGAATAACTTTGGTCAAGGACTCACATGCACTATAAGAATTGGGTCTCAGGAAGTAAGGAGCAGATGAGAGAAACTGCCCTCAGAAAAGGTAAGATAAAAACCACACACACACACACACACACACACACACACAACCTCCAGCATGACTAACTCATTTTTCTGGAGAACTTTGTTACTTAATAAACTCCTTCATTCATCCTTTTGGTGCTGGGACAAGAACCCTAGGTTTGTCGTCTAAGCTGACAATAGCAATAAAAACTCCTGCAACACGACAAATGACTTTTTCCTCTTTGATTATGTAAGAACAGCATTGGAAGTTGCCATCTATGATTCAATTAGCAGGTTCTTACCAGACATTGAATTTGCCTTGACCTTGGCCTTTCCAAACTCTAGAACTGTGACAAATAATTTTTTTTATAAGCTACCAGTTTTATGGTATTTTTGTTGTAGCAATTCAAACAAACCAAGACAGAAAATTAGAGTATGTTTAGCTTTAGATATTTTCCTCTGATTCTTGTTTATAGCTTCCTGTAATTCGATAAAAGCTCTCCATGGTAAGTTTCTCACCTCAATCATTTTGTATTTATATATTCTTATCCTGTAACTCCACTACTTTGTGTTTTATTTCTATTATTTTTGTTTTACTTACTTTCTGGTCGTTTTTCAATTTCTAATTTGCTTTGTAATTTTTAATTGAGTATCAGATATTGTATAAGAAATGTTGAGACTAATTGAGGATCTAGTGATGTTATCATTTTCTAGATCTATTCACTTCCTTTCCTGTTGAAGGAGAGTGATCTGTTCTAATCTCCTTATCAGCTAGAATCCTGGATAAGCAGATTGATTGTGTATTTTGGAGGAAATCACTTCTATTAATGCATGCCCTTATTTTCTGACTACATACAGTATGACTCTACTCATAAAAGCCTATGCCTCTACCAGCTTAATTTATTTTTGTCAGTAATCTCAGTTCACATATAAAATCTTGCGCATGTATGTGTGTGTCATAATAAAAATCAGTGCTTAGATAACCAATGTTTAGCACCATTATGCAAATTAAAAATGTCAATTCCTTCTATGATTTTCACTATAGTTATTTCTTATGCTAAGTACCAACTGTCCAGTTGAGAATACTGTTTCAAATATGCTGGGTACAGAAAAATGTCACAGGAAATGAGATCTCATTAAAGAGTTACTTGGACTCTTCCAAAAGAGCAAGAGCGTTACGTATAAATCTTCAAAGGATATCTCAAGTCATAACTTCTTAGGAAGTGCTCTTGCGTTAGCAGGATATTTTTTATAAGCTTCTCTTTTATAAACTTGGCAGGAATCCTACTGTCATAGTCTAGGACAGTCAAAATCTTTCCTACATTTTATGCAATTCTTCCATTTTTTCCCTCTGTTTCTAAATCTGGAGATGTTTAATATAATATCCTGTACTTATTGTCAGGAAAATAGATATGCCAGTCATATAGATTTACCTAGTTTTTATTAGTGAATAAGTTTAATTAGTAAATAAACGTTTCTTTATCTACTTACACTTGAGAAATTTATGCAACTTCATTTTTCCCCTTCCTTTCACGTATGCCCCGTAATGGCTTCATACTCTTATATTGATTATGGTTTATTCAACATATTTCTAAGTGTGTCCTTTCTAAATAATTAATGTGTTTTTACTTACTCACATTTCTATTGCAGCCAAAGTATTCCCAGCTTCTAGAGGGGAAAACACACACATATGAACACACACACACACACACACACACACACAATAACTAATAATAACTAATCTGATTTCCCCAGCAGCCTAAAGTTTCTTAACATATCTGACAGCCAAATATTTCAAAAAGATACATAAAAAATAAACTAACGCAACAATTGATCATTTAATCTAGGGAATTACAACGTTATTCCTCTCAAATGTATTTTAGGCTATTTAAATTATGCATACTTCTTTTTCTACTGGACCATCTATCCTCTTTTGTTATCTGTGTTTAGCATATTTATTAAGATAATAATTAAGTTGCAAAATCAGGACTTAAACCCAGGTCTAATCTTAAATTAATTTTCCTTCCATAGATCGTCACATAGAGCTTTTGTTTAACTTTATACTTTTCCTTTATTATATAATATCTCCATATTAACACAAATTCCTTGTGGTTATCTTTTGATGTATACTTTATAAACAATGAAATATACAGATCTTAAGTTGTTTTTATTTGGCATATTTTGGTATATGCACATATTATGTAACCCAAATACCCATGGGGATACAGAACATTTTCTACTTTCCAAGAGAATCTTTCATGTCCTATTCCGTTAATTCCATCTTGACTCCTCTCCTATTCCTAAAACATGTCAAATTTTTTTTTATATACTCTGTTTGTTTTTTTGAGTTGAATTCTCACTCTGTTGCCCAGACTGGAGTGCAGTGGCACACTCATGGGCACCGCAGCCTCAACCTCCTGGGCTCAGGTGATTCTTCCACCTCAGCCTTCCAAATAACTGGAACCACAGACACGCACCACTACGCCCAGCTGATATTTTTATTTATTGTAGAGATGAGGTCTTGCCAAGCTGCCCAACCTGGTCTCGAACCCCTGGACTTGAGGAATCCTCTCGCCTCCACCTCCCAAAGTGCTAGGATGACAGGCATGAGCCACCACACCTGATTTATACTAGTTTTAAAAAACAAGTCAGATGACTTGACGTGAGTGTTGTAGCACCCGTTCTCACAGATCACATATAAGCTTGGAAGTAGAAGGCTGAATTAAACTGCTCTGTGAAAGCTCTATTCCATTATATTTTCTTTATGTTTTAAACATGACTTAGAAATGCACTGAATTAATATTCAAAATATACAACAATTGGAGTATTTTATTTTGCTATATTTTAGTGCTCAACAAAACTTTATGAAAATCATATTTTCTAGACTCCCTGTGGTAGACATAGGACTTCTTCAAGAGCTAAGTGTTGTGGCATCTCATTAAAGTGTTTGTTCTAGTAAGCACAGAGGTCAGAGAGGCTGAAGAATTTGCCGAAGTAAATAGTCTAAATTTTGTGACGGGTTATTATTTAAAATTTATGAAAATATAAGGGGAATACATTCTAACTTATTCTAGCTGTGTTTATAAGAGAAAAATGTATATTGTAATACTAAAATTTCCTATAGTTCAAAATGATAAAATATTTATCTTCCATATCATAAATTATGTATCACAGAAACATTAAATCAATTCACATGGACTATATGTGATTGAAATCACATATAATATTTTTAGCATTTACATTTTTAAATTAATGTTTCTAATACACTATGTTTAGCTTCCAGAGGTCTTTTTAAAATAAACTAAAAAAATCAGCCAAGACAGCTTCTTTGTATGCAAGCCATTTGTTTCAGACCTGGGTTCTTAAGAATGTCATATAGAACCCTTTAGAATTGGATTCCTGGCCTAGCTACAGATTTATCTCTTGATATTCTCTTTCTAACTATTGTACTTCAACCCTATCAAATTACTGCTATTCCTAGCACCTCATGCTGTTTGCAGCTTCCTGTCAAATACCTGCTTCCTGACAATGCCACCAAGACAACCTGATGATAAGAGAAGCTGCTTTTATTCTTACCCACAGTGGAAGGGAGATAACGAACTTGACAAAGTCCTAACTGTGTCTCAGAGGAAAAGAAAAGTCAGGATATTGATAATTCCTTAGAAACTGGTTTAAGGTGAGTCTTTCAGTGTGAGGCCTTGATTAGGATTAGACAAATAAAGCATAATAGTTTAGGACTGGTGGACCCAGCAAGGCAAGAATTTTGAGGTTTGGAAGAATCACAGAGAGTAAACAGTCATTTGATTCTGTCTGTGGAAAACTTAAAAAGTCTGTCATTCATTTAACTGTAATTTTTTTCCCCAAGAAGATCATGAAACACAAATTGAGATTATTTCAAGCTTATATAGTCCTACACAAAAGTTTCCATGTGTACTGAATTTATCTTGATGAAGACTGTCACCTACTAAAGTCAGGTTAGCAAGGACAGCCAAATAATAAGGTCAGTTAGTAAACTGTGCAGCTACAAATGGTTTCTGGTTATCAGTTCTTATCTTTGCACATGCCTATTTTTTTTCTAGAATTCTCTCTCCTTTTCCTTATACTGTTTAGAAATTCTATTCGTTTTTTTTTCCCAATGCTTTTCTTGCGAACATATCCCTATGATTTATTAGCTATATTCTTATTTGTGTCACTATTTTCTTTATTACTGATTTTATGATCAGTTATAAGATCACATAGTGTTTAAGAAAATGTAATCTGGCGATACGAGTGATGTGTTTAATTATATTTAATTATCAACAAAATTCTATTTGTGTGTGTGTGTCCTTAAGTCTTATCAAGGATAACACAGAACACAGCAATATTCTAAAATACTCACTTTTCTCTCCATTTGGTTTCTTAACACATTGCCATTTTAAATACAAACTGCTTGGAAATTTACCTCTATTCAGCGATTAGTCTGCTGACTTATTCTTCTTTGTCCTGCACCCATTCACACTCCCAGTTCGGCCATGTCCCTTCCTTCCACTCATTCCTGGTTATAGAATTTGTAAAAAATTCTCTGGCACAATATACATTTTGTACTCACTTGTTTGGGATGTCTGTGGGAAGGGGATTACTAGAGATTAAGTGTACAAGTAGATTTCTCTTTAGTGGGCAGGGAGAGGAAAAAACTTGCTAATACTTTCTCCCTAATTGCACTTGAATCTCTGATGTATAATGACTGGTTTCCAAGTCTTTAACTACTAAAAATCAATAGAAATCTTGAAAGAAGGGCCAGATCTTATTCCTTGTTGACATTATGAACAAGAGTATAATTGTATGAATTTAATGTTTACATAAATGGTATATTTTTAAGCTGTCTTTTTCATTTATTGTGCTATAAAAATCTATGTTCTCTGTAATGATCTAATAATTCATATACTTGAAATGTAAAATTTAGTTTAATAAAAGAATATATTATATAATAATTTTCCCATGAGCACATACATTTTTGGTTTCTGTTTGCTTTTTTAAGACATAAAAATGTTAAATGCTCTCCCTTTCATATCTTCCTTTCATGTGTCGCCCTAAGCATGCAAACATGCATTTTCAAATTTTAATGAGATTGCCTCATTCTTCTCCAAGGTAATTGCAATTTTCACTCCACATTGCTATCCAGAGTTTGATGAATTTTTTAGCTTTTTAGTTTTTGTCAATTTAAGCAGTGTAAAGTGGTGTATTATTGTCTTTTTATTATGCATTCTCCTGATAGATGGCAATTTCTCCCAATATATATTTTGTCTTTTCGTTTTATTTATACTATTATGAATTGTAGAGTTACTTTAATGATAGTGTAGTAACATCTATCTCTATTTTCATTTGAGTTATTTATTCTTTAATATGTATTTATGAGTATTTGATGAGAAAGGATGCGTGGGGGGATATAATGACTTAATGTTGTGTTCCATTTGGAACCAAATACTGGCGGTTTTGCCATTAATTTCTTGTATAATAACTACTGTTTGCCAAGGTTCAACTTACAGCTGGGTCTATTCCAGGTTATCTGCTTCCTTTTGTTAACCCAATTTTATCTTTGTGCATAAAGATCACAATATTTTAATTCTCATAGCTTTAAAATAAAATCTATTAGTAGTAAACCTCCTTCCTCAGCCTTTATTTTTCTAATACTTGTTTATGTATACTTTAACTTTATTCTGCTGTATAGATTTTTAAATTATCTTTGGTTAATACCATAAAACATCCTTTAGCAATTTTAGCTTGAATACACTTAAGAATTAATTTGGGAATAATAGAAACCTTTCCATTCATAAATATTATTTATGTATTTTATTATATATTTTCTATAAACACTTTAAATGTTTACTTAAAATTTTTACATGTTTTGAATATATCTACTTCTGAGTATATCTTATTGTTATTTAATAATAATATATGTCTATTAAAGTTAGTCAGTAACGCTGTTTTTTTTGCAGTAAGGTCATGAATCTGATAGCAGAATTTGTTTAAGAGACTTTCGATTAAGGTACTTTTATAATCAACAATTTAGAATATATCTTTGTTCTTTATAAAGTCATGAATATACTTTTTTTCTTGCCCTATCAGATTAACCAAGGTCTCTTATAATATACTCTAAAAGTAGACTTTTAAGAAACCATATACTTTTCCAAAATTTAATAGAAATACTTTCTAAACTTTACCTTTATCTATTAATTTTCTGTAGATTTTTGATAAATTTATCTATCATGTTTAAAAAGTTTCCTATATTCCAAGTCTTACTATTTAAAAGTAGTATAAATTGCAATTAAGAAGCAATACGGCAAATTTGTTAACTGTGCAAACTACGGAACCATATTGCCAGGGTTCAAATCTTGGCCATACTGCCTTGTAACTGTTGGCATGTTACTAAGTGCTCTGTATCTCAGTTACCTTGTCTATACACTAAACATAATTATAATACTTTCATCACAGATTAATTAATCTGTCAACTGTCCTAAAAATATCTAGAACTTTACTAGGCACAATGTGTGAAATAAATGTCAATCAAATACAAAAATGATACGCTTTTACTGTAGTTGAGGTCATATTTTCTGGCTGATTTATTAATATGAAGAAAGATCTTATCGATTTGGAAACTTTCTTGAGATTTTAAAAGGATAAGCTGTATTGCTTACTCTTTCATTGTCTATTTTATTTAATTAATACTATTAAATCACTATTTCTATATTTAAGACTCATTTGGATTTTTCAAAACGATTAAACCATTTTTGTGTAAATCACTGCTATTTGCATTTACTGTTTTGGAAAATATGTTACCATTCATAAAATTTTAACTATGTTGACATTACAAATTTATTTCTGCTATTTAAATAGTTTTATAAGTAATTTTTAAAATTCTCTATTTTAATTTATAAACAGTAAATATCAATCTATCATTCTAATACAGTAAATAAATAAAGCGCAGTTCTTTGAGATCTTTATTAATACTTGAATGTATAGATGTGTCTTATGACACAAAAGAGTAAGAGAACTACTTCTTCAGAGCATGAAATCGCAAACCCTAGTCACTATTATTATATTTGGTTCCAATTTGGGTTTAAGCACCTGATTTTTAGTTCCTTCAAAATTCAGACTTTGACTTTTCTCTTTAGGTCTTTTTTTTTCTTTTATATTCAGGGAGTACAATCTCACATTTGTTACATGGGTATGTTGCATACCGAAAAGACTGGACTTCAGATGATCCATTCTCCATACGTGAACACTGTACCCAATAGGTTACTTCTAAACCCTGAACCCTCTTTGCCTCTCCACTTTTAGTTTCCTTGGTTTTATTTATTCATTTATTTTATTTTTTGAATCGGAGTCTTACCCTGTCACCTCGACCTGCTGGTCTCAGGAGATCTTTCCACCTCAGCCATCCAAGCAGCTGGAACCACAGGCATGTGCCACCATGCCCGGTAATGTTTTTATCATTTGTAGAGATGAGGTCTGGCTGTGTTCCTCAAGGTGGTCTCGAACCCCTGAGCTCAGGCAATTCTCTCTTGGTCTTCCAAAGTGCTGGGATTATAGGTTTGAGCTACTATGCCTGGCAGATCCTCAGTTTTTATTATTTCCATCTTTTTGACCACTTAGTTCTCATGTGTAAGTGAGAACATCTGGTGTTTGGTTTTCTGTTTCTGAGTGAGTTCACTTAGAATGATATTCTCCAGGTCCATCCATGTAACTACCAAGGAGGGCACGATTTTTTTTTTAATGGCTGCTTAATATTTCATGATGTATATACACCACCTTTTCTTTAGCTAGTCAATTGTGGATAGAGACACGTGGGTGGGTTTTCTCTTTATGTCTTTCATTGGAAATTTTTCTCTCCTGACTTTGAGCTCTAGAATGTATTAGTTGCTTTGCTTTCTAGCATTTTTATGTGTGAGAAATTAGAAAGGAAAATGTATTAATTAATTTGGTCTGCCAAATTAAGTGCTAGTGGCCACAATAATTTATCTTAATTGCTCCCAACCAATCTGGCTCCATTTTTGCTTTCCCCAGTGTTGGCAATTTTTGCTTCAATGTTATCTGCCAAGCTATAAACAAATCAAAATAAATTGGGTTGCAATAATAAAGATGTTTTTAAAAATATATTTTCATAATATCAAAAATGAGTTTTACTCAAAGATTTATAACTTTATCCCATCACATGAATATACTTAGTTACATTTTATGATGTGTCAAGAAGACCAAAACTTGGCTCAGAAACAAAAGAAACACAACAAATGCACGCTATAAGAGCTCTTCTCATTCTTTTGAGAAACAGTAGGAGTTTGATAATACATGCTTGATAATACATGAAGTTGAAACACTGATGCACGCGTGCGCATGTGTGTGGGTGTTTGTGTGTGTGTGTGAGCATTTCACTTATGTGGCTATCTGGCAGAATGGAGGACTGTCACTCAGTCAGCCCTTTGACACTGATGAACTTGCAAAATTCTCTACTATTTGGGACATTAAACGTGAGATACGAGTGGTCAACCTGAGACAAATGGCTGTGCAAAGCTTTGCTTCAGTTTCCAATGCACACTAAGTGATGACCATGGCCAATACTTTTTGTTGAGTGAGAAACTAGGACTAGAATGACAGACCATACCAGTTTGCCAGGGTTTGCTACAGTTTTAGCATTGACAGTTTTAAGTATTGGGCTACCCCATAGATAAGAAAAACCATAATAATTGATCATTTGTATAAGATCATAATCAGCAGGGATTAGCATATAAGACAATAATCACACTATTCAGCAAGCAATGTCAGGAATCTGACCTGAAATTTATTCGAGCCCTGTGTGGCAGAAATTCTAATTTGTCCTTCAAACTTTTTGCCCCATGAAGTAAGTAAGTACTCATGGGGCAAAAAGTACTCATGTAATATCTTCGGTTTGGGTGTAGACAGGTCTGTGAATATAATAAGATATCACTTCCACGATTATGTTATCAAATATGACCAAAAAAATTTTTGCCATATGTGATTATCGTCTGTTCAATAGACTTTGAGTCTGACATAATCGAGTGAGCCCTTAGAAGAGAGATTAAGCACCCTAAAATACTCTCCTGCTGGTCTTGGAAAAAAACAAACAATCATGTTGTCAAATTTCCATGAAAGCCATGAGGTCTCTAAGAGCTGAGTGTGTTCTCTGGTCAACAGCCAGCAACAAAAAAAAATCTGGACCTCAGTAATACAGTAAGAAAATAAATGCTGCCAACAATTAGTGAGCTTGGAAGAGGATCTGAAGATTGAGAAGAGAATTGTAGTCTCAGCTGATACCTTGATGTTAGCTCAGAGAAATACGATCAGAAAACCCAGTTAACTTGTACCCTGACTCCTGACCCATGGAAACTGAGAGATCTTAATTTTTTGTTGTTGTAAGCTGCTAAATAAGTTGCAATTTGTTATGTGCCATTGAAAAATGATACCCTAGATACATATTAATTATTGAAGCATCTGTCTTAGCCTATGATTTCATTGCCAGTACTAGGAATAGTTTACTTATATGTCTTATTCTAAGTACCTGCTATTGTTAGTTATTGTGAGAAATCACAAGCTAATTTTTGGAAAGTTATGATAAATTAGATAATTTATAACATATATTTAAGATCTTAAGTCAGAAGAGAGAAGATAAACCAAGATCAGCAAATTTTTAAGAAGTATCATCAAAATTTATGGGATCTATTTGTGGGAGAGAGGAAGATGACACTTTACTGGCCTTCAAAGCTCATCTAGAAAATAAGGCTCATTCCAAAACTAGGGCAAATAATATTTTAAAAAATTTGAACTCAAAAGAGAAGATGTTTACAGTCTTCAAGAATGACATTGATTTTGTGCATATTTTGGAAAAAAGATTTTATCTAGCTGTCGGGGAATAGACAGAGCTTAGATGCATATACAATGATGCATGAAGTAGCTGTCCGTGGCCATGATCTCAGGGAGGGACATTTGAAGTTATAGACATAGCTTATACAAAAGCAGTGGAATGCCAGATATTTTTGAATAATTATGACCAGAACATTAAATATTTATCCTCTCCTTCCATTCCATTTTTTTGTCAGATAATTGTTGATAACACGCACTTGAGAAGCAGAAAAAGATAGGGGAGGAGCAAGTTGGGTTGTGTGAGCGTCTGTGTGAGCGAGGGTATGGATGAATTTGCATGAGTGTCTGTTTGTAAGTGGGCATGTGAGTGGCTCAGTGAGTGGGGACTCAGGAGCAAGTGACCAGGGCTTTCTGTGAAGCAGCTGGTGATAGAAGCTGCTCTGCTTGGACTCTAGCGCCCCCTGGGACGCAGAAGCTGAGCACCATTTCCTAAAATCAGCAAACCTTTTGCCAGGGAGAAACTGCTGGGAATGGTGGTCATTGCCAGACTGCCTAATCAACACAGTGCTGGGCTGGACACTGGCAACGAGGGCTGCAGAGAGAGTGCAGCAAGGGAGGCAGATGCAGAGTCCCACTGGCAAAGATGAAATAGGCGCCCTTCCCTCATCTTGAAAACTGGGCAGGAGAGTGCTCTGGCTTGCTCACCATGGGAAACAGAACCGCTCTCTGTGGCCAGCAGGTTAACTACTCAGGGGTTGATCATGACCCAGAAGGAATAGCCCAAAGGCACAAACTTCAGAGGGACAGGATGAATGCAGAGTCTCAGGCACTTCGCCTCCTACCCTGAGCCAGCTGTGGGATAAAGGGTACAACCAGAAATGTTCAAGGAAGATCCCCCCCCAAGATGAGTCCTCTGCTAACCCAATTGCCTCCTTCCCAGCAATCCTCTGAATGTCAGACCCACATGGCTGGAGCACAACTGAGGAACCAAACCCACGTGGAGCCAGGTGCAGATGATGGTCACCCCAGTCAGGCTTATCCCAGAGTAGAGTTTGACCATCATCTGCACCTGGGGAGGAGACCATACCCCACTTTCCTAATGGAGGCGATCCCCCTGACCTTCTGAGAGTGAAAGGGGAAGAATGATACCCACTCACCCTCACCACCTCCTCCTTCCCTACAGGCCATGCAGTGGGAAGATTTTGAGTGAGCCAGCAGCCCCACAAGAGACAACAAGCAGGCTCACCTGTGAGCAGCTGAGAGGAATGATTACAGAACCTGCCACAAGTAGGGATAAACTCTGAAGAGGGCAGTGGTACACACACATGCTCATTGCATCCTCATATAGAATGGTGGTGGGGAGTAGTTCCCAGGAGGCCCATCACCAGTCAGTGAACACTGCAACTTCCAAGTAGCTTCTGAATCCTAGCCCCCCACCTTCTACCTTATTTGACTCTCAAAATTACAAGATCAAGCAAAGCTTCCCACCCCCAGCTCTGTTTTAAAACAGAACAAATTCAGAGGCTCTGATCAGGTAGAATAGAGGACTGAGCAAACAACAGAAGTGAGAACCCCACTCACTACCACTGAATAACAGAATTAAAGAGAAAAGAAAGAGATTTTTTTACAAATGAGGAAAAATCAGCCGGGCTTGGTGGCTTAGCCTTGGGAGGCTGAGGTGAGTGGATTGCCTGAGCCCGCAGGTTCGAGACCAGCCTGGGCAGCCAGACCTCATCTCTACAATAAATCAAAAAATCAGCTGGGCATGGGAGTGCATGCCTGTAATTCCGGCTACTCGGAAGGCTGAGGCGGAAGGATCGCCGGAGCCCAGCAGGTCGAGGCTGCAGTGGCCGGGAGCGGCCACTGCACTCCAGTCTGGGTGACAGAGTGAGATTCCAACTCGAAAAAAATAATAATAAAATGAGGAAAAATCAATGGAGCACACCAGTAACTCACAGTGTACCAAAGAGGCAACACCTGAACGCTTAAACCTCAGAGCCCAAACAATGGAAATAACCAACTATTAACCCCAGAATACAAGAAAGATTAGGGAATGGATGGAAAGAGTGAATAAGATTCAAGGAAGACAAGATGAAACACTGAAAGAACTCTTGTAACCGAGATTTTTGCCATAAAAAAATTTATTCTGGAAATAAATAACAAGATGACAAGCATGGAAAGCAGAATTAATCAAGCAGAAGAATCTCAGAGCTTTGAGATTAAAACATAGAAACAACCCAATCTGTTCAAAACATAGAACGAAAAATCAGAAAGAAAGAACAAAGCCTCCAAAAGATGTGCAATTATATCAAGGGCCAAAATTATGCCTGATCAGTATCCCAGAAGAAGAAAAGGAAATGGAGAATATCTTGGAACAAGTATTCCAGGAGGTATCCAAGAAAACATTCCCCATCTCACCAGAGGTATAACCAACCAAACACAAGAGAGTCAGAGAATCCCCACAAGATATAAAATGAGAAGACCAATTCTTAGACATAGTAATTCACCTACACAAAGTAGGTATAACATTAAAAAATCCTAAAGGCAGCAAGAGAGAAAGGACAGACTACCCACTGGGGAAGATCAATTAGAATAGCAGCAGACTTATCAGCAGAAGCACTACAAACTAGAAGGAACTGAAGTTCAATTTTCAAAGTTCTCAAAGATAAACAATTTCAACAAAGAATTTCCTATCCAGTCAAGCTCAGCTTCATCAGCAATGGAGAATTAAAATCCTTCCCAGACATCCAAACCCTAAAAGATTATGCTGCTTACAGGGCAGCACTACAGGAGACACTCAGGAAGGTATTATGTACAGAAGGAAAAAAAGGAAAAAGAAAAAAAAAAGGCATGCATTTTCCAAGAATGCAAAAAAAAAAAAAAAAAAAAAAAAAAAAAAAAAAAAATAGATCAACACAATACAACTTGCAACTGAAAAATTGAAAACACACACATACATCAACCCAAAAATTAAAAGAAAACAAAAGAACCTTATAAGAGCTTCTTGACATGGATAAACTCTCACATTTCAATAATCAGAATGAACAAAATGCACCACTGAAAAGATATGGAAAAATTTAAAACAACAACAACAACAATATGCTGCCTTCAGGAGACACAGCTCACATCTCAATACAAAGGACACCCACAGACTCAAAGTTAAAAACTGGAAAACAAACTTTCAGATAAATGAAAAACAAAAGAAGGCAGGAGCTGTAATTTTAATATCAGACAAAACAACTTTCAAGCTATCAAAAATTTTAAAAGATATAGAAGGATATTACATAATGATAAAGGTTCAATCCATCAACAAGAAATTATGTTCTAAATATATATGCACCTAACACAGGAGCACCTGGATTTATAAAGCAACCACTAAGTAAACAAAAAAAGAATATTAACTCTAATGCTATCATAGCTGCGGACTTAAATACTTCACTAACAACCCTAGATGGATCATCAAGGCAAAAAATTAATAAGAAGATCCAGAATCTTAACTTGACATTTGACCAAATGAACTCAACTGATACTCTACCCAATTTACATTCTACTCATGATTGTAAGAAACATACTCCAAGATGTACCACATCCTCAGCTATAAGTCAAACAGAAACAATTTCCATAAGATTGAAATACTACCATACACCTTCTCAGACCACAGTGGAATATAAATGAATATTGCCACAAACATAATCCCCCCAAAATACACACAGACATGGACACTAAACAGCATGATGCTGAGCAACTCCTTTGTCACACAGAAATCAAAACAGAAATTAAAAGATTCTTGGAAGTGAATAAAAACAAAGTCACATCTTACCAAAACCTTGGGGGTTTCATGACTACAGTACTAAGGGGAATTTATATCTCTACAAACACATATCAACACAGTAGAAAGATCAAAAGTCAATGGCTTAACAAATCACCTAAGGGAACTGAAAAGGCCAGGCCACCAAAACCCTAACTTCAGTAGAATAATACAGATCACCAAAGTAAAAATCCAAATACAGGATATAGAAGACAAAAATATCATAGAAAAAAATATCAAGGAAACAAAAAGCTGATTCTTTGAAAGCATAAACAAGATTGAAGGACCCATAGCCAGATTGACCAAGAAAAAGAGAAAAAAATTCCAAATAAACATAATCAGATATGCAAAAGATCAAGTCAAAACCAACCCTGAAAAAACACAAAAGATTTATCAGAGATTACTGTGCATACCTGTATGGAAACAAATGCAAAAACCTAAATGAAATGGAGGACTTCTGACATGACACAATCCTTCCAAAGTTGAAATAAAAAGAAATAGAGGCCCTAAAGAGACCAATAACAACCCAGGAAATTGACTCCATTATATGAAAACTACCTACAACAGAAAAATCCTGAACCAGACAGCTTTCCAGTGGAGTTTTATAGAACATACAAGGAGGAACTGACACCAATCCTATGGAAAGTATTCCAGGCAATCAAGAAAAACGGAATACTCCCCAAATCATTTTATGAAGCTAGCATCATACTAACACTCAAACTACTCAAAGACTCAATAAAGAAAAAGAACTACAGATCAATATCCCTGATGAATAGATGCTAAAATTCTCAACAAAATTTTAGTAAATTGGATCCAACACATCGCAAAAATCATTCACTATGACATAGTAGGTTTCATCCTCAGGATGCAGGGCTGGTTTAACATTGTCAAGACCATAAATGCAAGTAAATACATCAACAGATGTAAAAACAAGAACCACATAATTATATCATTAGATGCAGAAAAGGCTTTTGACAAAATCCAGCGTTCATTCTTGATGAAAATCCTTGAGCACCTAGGTACTGAGGGAACATACGTAAAAATAGAAAAAGCCATTCATTACAATAAACCCACAGCCAACATGTTACTAAATGGACAGAAATTGGAAGCATTTCCCCTGAAAACTGAAACAAGACAAGGAAGTTCTGTTCAACATAGTGTTGGAAGGCCTAGCTAGAGCAATCAGAAAAGAGAAAGATATTGGGTATATCCAAATAGTAAAAGAGGAAGTTATTCTATCCCTCTTTTTGAATGATATGATCCCATACTTGCAAAATCCAAGAGAATCTGTCAAAAATCTCTTTGCACTAATAAAGGGCGCTGGCAAAGTTTCAGGGTATAAAATCAATATACACAAACAACAAACAGGGAGAGAATCAAATAAAAAGCACAATCTCATTCACAATAGCCCCCCCAAAAATGAAAAAGAAATACCTTGACATCTTCCTAACCAGATAAGTGAAAGATCTTTATGATGAAAACAACATATCACTGCTCAAAGAAATAAAAGAAGACACAACAAATGAAATAATGCTCCATGTTTGTGAATTGGAAGAATCAACATTTTTAAATGTCCATCCTAAAAAAGGCAATCTACAAATTCAGTGCAATACCCATTAAATTTCCATCATCATTCTGCTCAGACCTGGAAATGGCAATATAGCAATTCATATGGAAACAAAAATGTCCGCGGATAGCCAAAACACTCCTCAGCAAAAGAAACAAAGTGGGAGGTACTGCACTTCCAGACTTTAAACTTTATTGTAAGACTACAATAATCAAAACACCTGATATTGGTACAAGTACAGGCATATAGACTAATGGAATAGGATAGAGATTCCAGAAGTAAAACCTCAACTTCTCAATCAATTCATCTTTGACAAAACCTCCACCAACAACCACTGGGGAGAGGAGAACCTATTCAGTAAGTGGTGCTGGGAAAACTGGCTGATCACATGCAGAAAAAAGATTAAAACAGGACCCCTACCAATCACAATACACAAAATCAACTCCAAATGAATCAAAGACCTAAATGTGAAACCTCAAGCTATAAGAATCTTAGAAAACACAGGAGACACCTTTATGGGAATCAGAGTAGGTAAGCAATTCCTGATCAAAATCCCAGATGTCCATGTCATAAGAGATAAGATAAACAAGTGGGATCTCATCAAACTGAAAATCTTCAGAAAAGTAAAAGAGACCATCAATAGAGTGGGGGGTTAGTCCACAGAACGGGAAAAAAAATATTTGCCAACTGTATATCTGACAAAAGTCTAACATACATGATCTATAAGGAACTCAATTGTGCCAAAAGGAAAAAAAACAAACAGCTCCATTAAGAAATGAACAAAAGACAGGAAGAGACACTTCTCCAAAAAAAGATATATGAGCGGCCAACAGATACAGGAAAAGATGCTCAGCCTCACTAATCATCAGATAAATTCAAACAAAACCACATTGAGATACCACCTAACTTCAGTAAGAATGGCCATCATTAATAAAACAAAAAACAACAGATGCTGATGAGGATGCAGAGAACAGGGAACACTTCTACACTGTTGATGAGAGTGCAAACTAATTCGATCTCTATGGAAAACAGTGTGTCGATTTCTAAAAGAACTAGAAATTAACCTTGCATATGACCCAGCAGTCCCCCTCTGAGAATATACTCAGAGAAACTCAAATCATTCTACAAAAAAGATACCTGTGCACACATGTTTATTGCAGCACAATTCATAATAGTAAAAGTATGGAACCAATGTGCTGTCCACCAAAACTAGACTGCATAAAAAAGTGTAGTACATATACATGACGGAATATTATGCAGCCATAAAGAAGGACAAAATTATGGACTTCGCAGCAACTTAGATGGATTTTGAGTAGATCATCATGCTTGGTGATCTATCATGGAAACAAGAACTGATTACCACATGATCTCACTATAAGTGAACCCTGAACACCTATCATAATACTAAAAAAAAGGGATTGTCAGTTGTAACAGGACACTTCCGGGGCAGGACGCACATAGCATCAATAATGGTGACTAATCTTAATCCAGGTGATGTGAGGTCCAATGGGAGGCCCAAGCTTCACCTGTACCTAAACCACTTGTGTATGCAATCCTGACTTATACCATACAAGTTTAAAATTAAATTAAATTAAATTTTAAAAAGACATGTGTTTGAAGATCTACTTATTTCCTTTTTAAATTCATTCTATGATAGACAGTAAGAGCAGAAACAAATGTATCAAAATAAAGATGTTTACATACTACATTAGGGTAATGAAAAATTGCATAGATAATCCATAAAATAAGCAGCTGTGCCCTAAATAAACCAAAAATGGCTGCCTCATTTGATCGGGTTATATTGTAATAAAATTAATGCCACAGCATCTTATATTAGATAGGCAGCATTTTCATACAATTATTATAGTGTCCATAGAAAATATAAATAAAAACAGTAAAAGAAGACACAATGAAAACTATCTTTAGATACTGTGTTTATCACCCGAAATTTTTATTTATTTGTTTTGTGTTTCACCATAAGGTTAAATCCTGGATCGATTTAGAAATAGGAAAGTGCTTTACTTCTTTGACTACTTCAACTAAAATTGTAATCTTTATCATCTCTTGAGTAAAATGCAAATGAATGATCTCAGTTGAGTCAGCATTCAGCACCAGGAAAACAGGCCTCTCTCAGAAAGAATAAGCTCAACTCTTGTAAAGAAATACAATTGCTTTGAAATAATGCCTTCATGTCAAGTTATACAAGTTATAAGTTGTATAAAGTTATGTAAAGAACTGTCCTGGAATCACCTGTATTTTCAAGAAACTTAAAATCGCTCTTGTAGGAAAAAGTATTGTTAAAAATTGTAGGTCAATTCTGATGAAAAGCAAGGTTTTATGTGTTAGGTTCTTTAAAACAGCAGAGGACATTAAATTGGGGGCAAAATTCTCAGGTTCTATAAATACTATATCACTTTATTGAGTCACAATTTTTTACCTGTGAAAATGTCTAATACTATATAACTTTCAGGCAATAATTAAATAACAAATAAGTTTTTGCTATATTTTGTGACCTTTGTGAATTATTATTTTGCTAGTAAAAGTTGTTATAGAAATTATTTTATCCAAACTAAATTGCAATAATAAGCACCATGAAAACTAAAGTATGCATATTAGTTATTGAATCTTTAAAGGAGGATATTTAAATATTGACTCAATAACTATGTTGACAAGGAAAATATACCAGTCAGTAAAACTGTAAAGAATTTTAAATTTTCAAGTAGTTAGTGGAGCATATTCTATAAAAAATACATGAGAATTTTTAATGGACCCTTGAACACACAAAGGCCAAAAACAATTTTAAAAGCTTTCATTCGAAATCTGAAGCAGAAATTTAGAACTTGAATGATTATAGTTCAAGGGTGAATGTAATTCCAAACGGAAAGTTTTAACCTCCAAACCTTTTAAAATACTATTTTTCAAAAAGTATAGGTAGTGTTGCTTCTGAGAACTGGAACTACTTGTGGGATTCAGAGATGTATATGATGCATATCATCATTTTTCCCATTATGACTAGATATTAAAATTTGGATAACAAAGATGGAAAGATCTCACTCAAGAAATCGAAAGAGGATGGAAGACACGAAACTACATTTTGAATAGTTGAATAGACTGAAACAACAACAGCAGAAACATAATCTTAACAATCATGATGTAAAATTATTATTCTCAGACTATGGGGAACACATAAAGAGAAAGTTGACTGCCTATTCTCCTGAAAATGATTAGATAAGCACTGGAAATGTTATCCTCGAGCTTGAAACTCCCCTTGCCCATCAAACTCACAAGAATCAGTGTAGTTTATTGGTGGAGAGCACCTGGGGAAAAAAAGCACAAAATGGGAGGACAGGAGTTATAGACATAAGATTTAATAACTTATTAGGAGCACAGTGTTACAAAAAATAAATATTTTCCAGAGTTTGTAATAAAGAATAGAAGCTGTGCCCTTTTACATCTTGATATTTCTCGGGTGAGTCAAAGTTGAAGCTATACAGTTTCAGTGATCTTTTGATGGAGCTAAAAATATTTTTGATTATTTATAAATAGTTTTAAAACTGAAGCACAGAAACATTTATGACTTTGCAGTAAATCACAAATTGTATTATATATATATAATACAACATATATATATATATAATTGTAATGGAATTCAAACATAAACAGTCTAATTAGAGAATATGTGTCTTTATCAGGTAATTGAGTAAAAAAACGAAAATTTACAAACCTGAATGACGGAAGTATAAAAATCTTTGTAAAATGAATACTAGAAAGCGTGAAAAAATAAAGGGGAATC
Source organism: Carlito syrichta (assembly GCF_000164805.1). Lineage (NCBI taxonomy): Eukaryota > Metazoa > Chordata > Mammalia > Primates > Tarsiidae > Carlito > Carlito syrichta. The sequence goes on from NW_007252322.1 coordinate 100,724, forward strand.
AGTAATTGGATATATAAGAAGACATTTTTCTAGAACTAAGAGAAAATGAAAGATCTCTGATCAAAAGTTAATAGAATAGTAAATATATAAACACAATGTAGTAAAATTTTGGTTTATTTCAAACAAGAGAAAACTGCAAAAGCCTCTGATAAAAAAATGGGTCATAAGAAGTTAGAATTCAACTTTTACTAGATTTCTCAAAAGCAACACTAGCTGCAGTAAAAAATGTAATATTTTAAGTTTTGAGAGAGAAAAAGCTTTTCATTTTGAATTGTACATACTGCTGAACAATCATCATTCAAGATTGAGTCCCTCTTACCAGACTACATGGTCCTGTAACTTTTAAGAAGTGCAAGTACTCTCTCTCCTGCTGTGACCAACAGAACACAAACAACTGCAGTAGGAACATTTTCTCTGCTCTCATTTAGAACAAACCAATGTTTGACACCTAGTTTATCAAGTTATTTTTAAAATCTTTAAGTTGGACTATTCTATGTTTTATTCTGAGCATAAATAAAATACAACTCTAACGTAATAATTATGTAACTAGAATTGACCAGAATGATTTGTTTAAAAGTTTTTAAACTTATCAGTAGTAGCAGTTCAATCAGAGTTTCATATATCTTACAATGCTATGAATTAATAAATTTTGATTATTTTGTAAATTGAGTAGAGCACTTTAGAGCTACCGTGCAATTAATGAAGGATTTGCATTTAAAATAATACACGTTTTGTAACAGATTTACCTTCATGGGCTTAACAGTTCACAATCTTGCATTTAAAAAGTAAGCAGAAACGGCATTGGATGGGATGACTCAGACTTCCAGCAAGTCTTATCTGACACTTCAAGATAACTCTCAAAGCACATAATTAGCTATGGTGTTTTATTTTCCATACATAATTCCTAGGGCAAAAAAGAAACTCAAGTTCTTAAGATTATTATTTGTTTTTGAGATTTTAAATTTCTCAAGTAAATTTAAAAATGTATTTCCAGATTAGCTGATGCCCTTTGACATTCTATATAACAAGAACAGTAAGAGGTAATTGGTGCTCACTTTAAAAACCTGTGATTCCAAACAGCATTGTTTAAATACACAAGTATACTATCATCCAGGCTAGCATAAGTATGTTATCTGGTAATACAAGCTATATATTTGGAAATGAAACTACATACTTAGGTTTTATTCTTACATTCCTTGTACTTGTTTCAGTCAAATCTCCTTGACAAAAAGAAAAACAATAATTGAAAAGCATGTTGAAAGCTAATATTTTTTACCAACAGTTTAGCTGCTTTTAAACTTTCAACAAAACTTATTAAAATTGTATCCTTTTTATTTGTATTAATTCTTACACATAATAGTAGGAAATGAAAAAGCAAGCCACACAGTAAAATTCTAATTTCTATGTAGAGACTAGCTAATTTAATACAATTAAAAAACAAAGTTTTGCATATATCTTACAACTTCTAGTAAAACTATCACTCACAATGTATTATCAATTTTCACTAATTTGTACACACTTGTTTCAGAATACAAAGAAGAAAAGAATAATGTCTTACTATTTCTTCTTTCTCAAACACTTTGTGTGATATATCGAAATACTTGGTAATATTCCATAAACTGAATTCTGTAACTCCTTTTCCTTCACTCTCAATAAAAAGGATGTAATACATTGTCAAATAATACTGTTCCCTTATTAGTCAGATTATCTTTAATATCTAGAAAAATGATCAAAAAATGTAAGTTGGAAAATTAGAATTAAAGTAAAATGAACACATCTTTGCAGACTTGGGAGCGATAAAAAAGAAGTTGATGATTAGCATAATGTTATCATAGGTTATATAACAATATGTATTAAGAAAAGTATTTATCCCTTTGCAATGTTTAATTAATTGAGTAAAATTTATCTTAAGTTCTTACTTTTTTAAGTATCTAAATTACTTTCTGTCTCTAAAACCAGAGCATAATTGGAGGGTTCTAACCCAAATCAAGAAGTCTTATGTCTCTACAGATATATTCAGTAAGTGTATCAGATATATATTCTACATGAAAACTTTACTGGATGATGAGGGTATAGAAATGGAGGCACAGTCTTCATTCTCAAAAATATCTCAATTTATTTTAAACTGTCAAAAGTCAACTTTCAACAAGAATGGAAATTGTTTTGAAATGGCTGTCAGAGTCACATGTGATGTTACTGAATACTTTATGGATACCAAGAAACATCCTTTCTTGATTTCTTGAACACAATTCATTCGCACATTCAAAAGATATTTGAGACAAGAGTAAAAGCTTGTCAGTCCAGAAGTAGTGTTCTAATGTTATCTTTAGGAATTGGCATCCTGAGACAGTCCACCAGAACTAAAGGTCAAGCAACAGCCAAATTTTTAAGCGTTCAAATTTTTATGTCACTTCATTCATACACAGCCATAATTTTCTTAGCTTTGACTCTGACTTTGAAACAAGCACTCAAAACTACTTTATAAAATGTTCTTAATTAGTTATCAATTTCATTAAAAACATTAAGATGAAAGATTGCAGATCAAAAACCAAATATTTTTAAATCAAATTACTTTTACATACAAAGTGTTATGAATTAATATTTAAAAAATAAGATTGAATTACAACTGTGACATTTGCTATAAACAATGGACACATTGATTTGCATGTAAATTTCTAAGCTAGCATTGACTATTTATGGCAAATAAGATACCATAACACTAAATACTTAATAATGAAAATATCTAAAGAGTATTAAAAGGTTAGGAATATCCTTGTGTCCATTTAATGTGCCCATTTTGATGAGTATTGACTGACATATACACCCATGAAACCAAAGTAAAATCTATATAAAGAACATTTCCGTAATCCATAAATATTCCTTTTGTACCATTGTAGTAAATCTTTTTCTACACTTCTGGCCCCAGATAATTCATAATATACTTTCTGTTTCAGTATATTCCTTTTCATTTTCTAGAACTTTCCACAAATTGTATGTTCTTTTTGGAATCTGACTTATTTCACTCAATATAATAATTTTGAAGCTTATCCATATTATTGCAAGTGTTGACAGCTCTTACCTAATGCTGACAAACACTTTTTTTGCATGAGTGTAGCATATTTGTTTATCCTGTTCCCTTTTTGAGAGGCATTTGAGTTTTTTATAGTTTTTGGCTATCAGAAATAAAGCTGCTCTGGACATTCTTGTTCATTCTTCCTGTGGCCTTATGGTTGTACGTCTCCTAGTAAAGGTCAACCTCTTATGAATGGTGCACACTGAGCTTGATAAGAATTTACCAGTGTTATCTCAAGTGGATGTCCCATTTCAAATCTCTTCTAGCAATGTATGAGAGATGAGGTTGTTCCATTTGATATCTAAAATCTCTTTATGTAAAATGTCCAGCATTTTGCCTATTTTTACTGTTTGTCTTCTTGTTATTAAGTTATAAGTATTCATTATGTATTATATATAATAATGTATCACCAGATATATGAATGAAAATAATTGCTCCTATGCTAAGGTTACATTTTTTTATGTTTATATCTGTTTCAAAGAGAAAGTTAATTATCAATTCTTACTTCAAATTGTATGTGCAGCTATATATTATTTGGGAAATATTTGCCCATAAGTAGGATACAAAAAGTTCTTGCTGTGTTTTCTTCTAGAAATGTTACAGCTATGACTTTTTTATGAAGTCTTTAATTCATTTCAGGCCAATTTATATAGTGCGAGGTATGTGTTTCCATTTTACTAATTTGGCATTTTTATTGAAAACCAATGTATCATTTATGTATTGCTCTATAGCTCTTTATGTCTATTGATATATCTCTCTCTCCTTTCACAAGTAATAATGATAATGTGGCTTTATTTATGTAGTTTGGTTCATCCATTTTTAAAAAATTATTTTGGATTTTCTAGGTCATCAGCATTTACTTTAAATTTTGAAATTACCATTTTCATGTATCAAAAAAAGACTGGCTGAAAATGTTTTAATGGGATAACTATACTTATTTAGCTTGTTGATATCGCAGATATAATATGGGCATCCAGCTCAAAGTTGATAGGCAATATTTCATTTGAAGAACCAAATTATTTTGTCTACATATGTGTGGTTATAACCGAAAAGAAGCTTGCTTGGTATCAGTAATTCATAATCAGTAGGCAACTAGAATGTGATTTATGGATGTGTGCAGACACTTAAAAGACATCATATCTAATAAAGAACTTTTTGAGTTAAAAATGTCAAAAATTACTCTCGGCAAAGTTGCATTTTTAAAAGAAATATTTATGGTATTTATGTATATTTAGCTTGATGGATTTTATATTATATTTTGTGAGACAACATCTTGATTTGCTTTTTTTGAAAGCAAGATGTATTGAGAGAACAGAAAAGCTCCCACAGTGGAAGGGGACCCCAGGGGGTTGCCCTAGATTTACTTTTAACCTTTAATTATACAAATGAGTAAAATACCATATGTATGTATACATCATACATGTGAGAGTTTACTTACACTCAATTAGATATTTTTCTATTTTAATGACAGTTTGAGAAATCACTTTCATAAATCCAAGGTAAAAATCCAAGAGATTTGTTTGGTACAATTTGTAGAAAATAATACACTGAATGCTAATGACAGGATACATTCACCCTGTGATTGCTTGTGATGAATACATTTTATCAAATGGAAAATTCTTGTGTTTCAAGGGTGAGAACTAAATTTGGTCAGTAACATTTAAGGCTATATTTGAACTGATAAGCATAGCCAAATAAAATATTTCTGAAGACAGTTATGGTTATACCATAACACTTGTATATATTTAGTTGGGAAATCTTTTTGCTTAACCTCATGTATTTTCATTTATATTTAATCTAGGACTATCAGAAGTCATAAAATAAGCAAGAGCAAATAACATTAACATAAAAAAGAAATGCTACATTACTATTTTTTCCAAGGGGATTCATTCTAAATCTTATTTTAAAATTGAATTGTTAATAGTACAAATAATATTTCTGAGAGGTTTGTAAGTCACCCTCAAGCAAGATCAATTTACAATCCTTTTTGAACTAAATAGTATAGTCTAACGCATGAATGGGTCTCTACATAAATTATAAAGTAAGTAAATTATAAGGATTCCTATTACATAAGCATGTCTGTCTCTTTGGTTTCCGGTATTTGACATACTTTTTATTATCATCTCAGCAGTGTATTTAATGCTTCCTTTTAGTTCTCAGTAGTCATGGCACTTTTAACCATTCATAACATCTTTTTTTATTTAATAACATTTTATGTTTAAGCTGAAACCAACTATGATTTCCAAATCATGCATTTCTGAAAGTCATAAAACCAATTTCTGATATGATAATGTCAGCTTTAATTATACTCATCTATTTTTAGCATTTTGAACATTTTACCAAGTTAGTATGTGTGTTTTGGCACATACATATGCTAATATGAACATTTTTGCTGAAATGCAGAACTCTTGACACTTTATATACTTTTTTTTCTAAAAATATGTCTTTATGCTTAATAATCTGTTATGTTTTAGTCCAATATCCTGCTCAGCAGTTGTAAGCATATTTTTCACAATTTTGGTATATGGTTTGAAAGCTAGATGGACATATTCTCAGCCATTATGCTCAGGTTTTGTTTACCTTAACTGGTTTCAGTTCAGATCCTCATGTCTGTCTCAGCTCAATCTTGTTTCTCTTGGTTCAGATTTTTAGTTGGGTTCAATCTTTGCAGAATTTAACTCTCCAGTCTTTTGTTGAAGAGGCAATTACCAGATTGCAGGTGATGGGGAGGAATTTCTAAGAGTAACTTATAGAGTGTTTTAACCATCCTTCTGTTTATGACCTTACATTATACTGTCTCCTTCAGAGACATCTGGAGTCTACAGTTCCTGAGTCTTTGGAATTTTCCTAAGTGGGGAAAAATGGCTTCCCCCTTTCATTACATGCAATTCTGCTTTCTCTGACCTAATTACTTGTTTATTTTTGCCCATCACTTTCTCATCTTCAGAATTTTGTCGGCACTTTTTTCTGTGCTCTTTACATCATAGAAACATGTTATTGTTTCATTTATCTCATTTTACTGGAGAGCAGAGGGGTATATGTGTGTCTAAAAAGGTGTTATTTGTGTGTGTGATAAACACTTCACATGAGATCTAGTCTCTTAACAAATTTTTAGTGTACAATACAATATGGATAAATACAGGCACAATGTTATACTGCAGGTCTCTAGCACCTATTTATCTTGTCAACTAAAATTTTTCCTGGTTGGATAGGAAGTCTCTCTCAGCCCCTCTTGCCAGCCCCTGACAAACAGATTTTTACTCTTAACCAGTACAACTATGTCAGATGCCTCATATAAATATAATCATGCAGTATTTCTCCTTCTGTTACTGGCTTATTTCATTTAGCATAATGTCTTTCGGGCTCATCCATGTTGTTTTATATGGTAAGAGTTCCTTCTTTTTTAATATTGACTATCATTCCCTTATAATGTATACCACATTTTACCATCCATTTCATTATAATTGAGCATTTAGATTGTTTCCACACCTTGGCTATTGTGAGCAATGTTGCAACAGGCATGGGAGTGCCATAAATCTTCAAGATCCTGATTTCAATTCTTTTGTATGTACATTTGGAAGTGGAATTTCTAGATCAAATAATAATTGTTTTTTTTTTTTTTTGAGAAACTTCCACAATTATTTTTTATAGCAACTATACCATTTTACTGTTTAACCAATAATGCACAAGAGTTCCAGTTTCTTCATATTCCTGTCAATATTTGTCTTTTTATTTTATTTTTCTTGTTTTACTTTATTTTATAATCGTTATCTCAGCAGTTATGAAGTGATATTTTATTATGGTTTTGATCTGTGTTTCCCTAACGACCAGCGATGTTAAGTATATTTCTTACTTGTTGGCCATTTATATGTTTTCTTTGGAGAAATGTCTATTTAGGTGTTTTGCCCACCTTTTTAGTTATTTCATATTGTTATTGCGTTTCAGGAGTTCCTTGTATATTTTGAGTATTACTTAGCATCTTATCAGATATATAATTTTCAAATATGTTTCCCCTTTCACAGGTTGTTTTTCCATCTTGTTGATTTTTTTTTTTGGCTGTGCAGTTTTTTAGTTTTATATCACTCTAATTGTTTATTACATGTGAAGTACAAATTAATGCTTTGTCGCTTGTACTTTTGGTGTCATATCAAAAAAATTATTGCCTAGACCAGCATCATGAAGTTTTCTTTTAGTTTTCTTCTAATAGTTTTATAGTTTCTTACCTCTAAATCTTTAATCTGAGTTTATTTTTGTGCATAGTATGAGTCCAACCTGTTCTTTTGCAAATGAATATCTAGTTTTTCCATATCATTCATTGAAGATACTATGCTTTCCCCACTTAAAATAGCATCACAAAAATAAAATACTTAAGAATAAGCATAGCCGAAAGAGGTGAAAGACTTGTACACCGAGAACTATGTAATGTTGATGAAAGAAATTAAAGAAGACACAAATAAAAGGAAAAACATTTTGTGTTAAAATTGCTTAAATGCTCATACTAGTCAAAGCTATCTACAGATTCAATACAAATCATATATAAAAAACATCCCAATAACTTTTTCATAGAAATAGAAAAATATCCTAAAATTTATATGAATCACAAAAGACTCTAACTAATCAAAGCAATCTTGAAAAACAACAAAGCTAAAGGAGTCACACCTCCAGATTTCAAAATAAATTACAAAGCTACAATAATCAAAATAGTGTGACAGTGGCATAAAAACAATGGACCAATGGAACAGAATAAAGGACACAGAAATAAACTCATGTATATAAGGTCAACTGATCTTTGACAAGGTATAAAAGGTGATTCTTCTTCTTTTTACTCAGTCTTTATATTAGTTTATGAAGCCATCAAATTAATATCTCCAATGGCAGTTACATGTTTATCCTATTCCTTCTGAGATTTCTTTTGTTTGTTGTTCATAATTTTCAACAAAGCATCTGACTATATATTTGCACACTTTCATCCCATCTACCCTCCATTGTGTTGTCAATGTCATCAAAAATAAAACTCAAATGCAATATGTATTCCCTTGGTTTAAAATATTATACTAACTTCCAATTACATACACTGAGTGCCATTCTTCTACAATGATTTTACAAGGCTACCCTTGAGCTAATCTTTCTGTCTAGCTAGGTCGCCTACCACCTTCTGTTTTGTCCAGTTTACTTTTGGTATATTAGATGGATAAAACTTGAACACAACTTCCTGCTTTAACGGTTTGTCTTGATCTGGACTAACTGGCTTATTCCCACTCACATTTCATAATTTCCTCAGGATATAATTTCTCTTTCTTTTGATCTCCACAGGTGAAACTGACAACTCTTTTGCCTTCTTCTTTATTAGCATATAGTCTTGCTCATGGCATTTCTAGGTGGCAAAATCTACATCTTTGCCACACCATCTACTAAATTATAAGCATCTGATTTCCAAGACCTGCAGTTTTTCCATCTTAAAGTACCATGATATGTGATAATGAAAGTGAATAAATGAATAAATAAATTATGATGTGTCATTGAGTAGTCTCAGGCTTAATAACATCTCTGATTAGTGTCATTTCCTTGGTCTGAAGGAACGAATACTACCTAGCTAGTTTTAGAAATATAATACTCGTGTTTATACACATCTATATATACATATGTATGTGTGTGTGTATGTGTATATGTAGATAACATACAATAGACAAAGTTTTAATAGGCTAAAATATATACAAATTTAATTTTCAGATCACTTTTTAAAATTCCAAGTTTATGTTAAATATTTTGCTTGCTAATTCTTTATTTGTCTTATTTGGTGAATACACTTTCTATAGACAAATGTAAATACGTCATATAGTCTCATGCCTAAGATGTCTTTTCTATCAAGTTTGGGTTGAAGTTTTATGCCAAATGAAGACCATTCTTGAAATTTTCACTTATTTTTTAGTTATAATTTTATTATCAGTCAATTGGAGTGTGCCTTTATACAGAAGAGTAATACATCTGTACTTTTGACCTTTGGTTATTTGAATTACTGGTTTCAACAGATATAAATTTAAAATCTACAAATGTGGGTCTTATAATATTAACAGACTATTAATAGGTCATATGTTCATCGTGGTATAAAACAGAATAAAACAATGTCTCATCATAGGATATCTAGATATGGAACCAGCATATCAACCTAAGGCAAGATGCAAATTTTAAAGGGAAATTGAATACTTATTTGGCATTCTCGCTCTGGATCACACCAGTATTTATCATTAATAGCCCATAGGCCTAGCAGAGTGGAAGAGGAGGTAACACTTGAGTCAGAGAGAATCTAGCAAGTAGGCAAAATTGCCTAGAAAAGTTTTATGAGAATTTCTACTTACAAATGAGTTTTTGTTAGTGAGTCTTCATAATAGAGTCAGAGGAAGACAAGGTTAAAAATATACACAACTGATTGTATTCTCAAAAGAAAGACTTTAAATAATGTTATAAGGACAAGATGTAAAACAAATTGAGTTTAATCTTGTGAGGTAACGCTATTTCAGAGGACAAAGTAATGAGTCTGTTTCTATCGTTTTTCTCAATGGCCAATGCTTCTTCATGTCTTGCATCTGCCTCATCCTAACATTTCCTAGTGAAAATCTTTGCAGTTTTAATGTTATTATATGAGTAAAAAAGCATAACATTCTCATGAGAATTTAGTCACTTTTATTGAACCAAAAACCTTTTGTGGCAAATCAATGGTCTTCTGAGAGCCTGTGTTTATATGTGTATATAAACACTATAGCTATATTATATTATATTATATTATATTATTTATTATTTTATCTTTCTTTTTTTGAGTTGGAGACTCACTCTCTCACCTAGGCTAGAGTGCAGTGGCACAATCATGGCTCATTGCAGAACTCAGTCAATGCTTCTGCTTCAGCCTCCCAAAGTACTGGGGTTATAAGCATTCACCATGATCCCCAGCTAATTTTTTATTTTTATTTTTATTTTTTATAGGGATGAGGTCTCACTATGTTGCCTAGGTTGATCTCAAACTACTGGACTCAAGCAATCCTCCCACCTCAGTCTCCCAAAGTGCTGGGATTATAGCCATAAACCACCACGCTTGGCCAAAAGCTTTAAATTTTTAAAGATAGAATGAAAGTGTAGATGTGCATGCTTGTGCTCGCACATGTATACCTTAGATTTTTTTTTTTTAGATAAAAACGCATTCCCGTCATTAAAAAATATTATAATTAATGTTTATAATGCACATGTTTAAGTCTCTACTCTGATACTGCTTTACTTTTAGAATCAATTACCAATTTCACAATACACAAGAAAAAGGATAGAGGTCTTAAAATTCCAAATTTAAATGTCATCATTTAAACTGAGTTCATTATTCCAAAATTTTGGGTGAAGCACAAGCTGAAGATGTGTTGACAAAATGATCCAGTTAGATATGGAAGTTGATATACCAAATGCTGACTGTCTCCTTTTATTAAGAAATGGCACCTAGGGCCACCAAAGACTCCCTGTTGCTTGAAAGAAAACGCTTCACATATCTCACAGTGAGTTGTTCATCACTGGGTGTTGCCTGTGTGTTCTGGTATAATCCTGTGTCAACTTCTAGAAAGGATCTGACATTAAAACTTCTAGAGAAGGGAAAGCTGGCAAAGGAATCTCCCAAAGCTTTAGCAAACTGCAGAGATACACTACAGCTTAGTAACAGCTCAAAATAAGACATTTCAACATCTTGAATCCCATTTATCTGTTAGCAGGAGTTTCTGACCACACAGCAAAAGTTATAATTCAATTGAAAGTGTTTCTTTTTTAGTTAACAGGAAATGAAAAAAAAAAAAACAAAAACATACTTTAGCACTTAGTGCCACTGGCCATGTATTTAAATATATTTTAATGTACACCTAGCCGTATGGGCAAATTATTATAGATTTAAATATACAATGATATGATTATTTTAATCCTTCTAATTAAACACCGGCATCTTCCTCATGCTGTGATTTACACTGCATAAATTATATCCCTTTAATCAAATGAGCCGTTTGTCCTTAAAAAAATGTTTTTCATACATTTAACTTTTTTCTCATCACTGTTTCCCAATCCCTATCTCAAAGACCACCCATCTAGTTAGAAATTTTAAGTCAGAGAACCTACTGCTTATAATAAGCCTATTATAATAAAATCATTCTTCCTGTTTTCCAAAGAGAAGGGAAAGTATCCTATCTCTACTTTTTTCCCCCTAAAATATCATATGATGATATATGACAATTTTAATTTATATCAACAGACTTACTAACATTCTATTTTCACTTGGGCTGAAGATCACTTGTAATGTGTAACATCTCTCAAATAAAAAAAGTTCAGGAGTAAGAAGTACCCCAAAGACATATTATACCCATAGAAAAATTATATGTTGTCAAATATCAAGAGTATATTCATTCTTTACTAGAAGTCTTATATTGACTTGTAGTTTCAATTTATTAATCACATATTTATAAATATCTACCCTTTGTTAATGAATGTGAATGGCACTTCAATGTACAACATTTGGCTTCTCTAGTTTTTAAAAAACTCAATATACCATTTTGTAAGAGATAAAAATTCAAATGCTAATTTTCTTCAAGCTTGTAAATTCAATTAAACTATCACATTCTTTATAAGTTTAGTAAAATTGAACAATCACACTTAAAAGAACTTTGACTATGAAGCTAATTACACTTCACTAAGTACTATAAAGTACACTTATATGTATTATTTTTCTTCACTTTAGCTATCTAAAAAACAAATGTTCCTTAAGTATTTTAAGATAAATTTGTTTCCCTAAATATTATAAAATGCATATGTGTATCTATTTTAAGTATTCTAACAAATATTTCCTACCCAGACTCATAAAATTCTAATATATTCTACAATTCAAATTTATAAATATTGTTATTTACAAGTTTTTCTCAACACTCTAATTTGCTTGCAAAGTTTGCTAAATTTTGTTTTATTTTAGAATCACTAGTCTAAAATAAGCAATTTAATTAGTATTTTAAATTGGAATAAAATATCTTTTGCTCTGCATTATGAGATTATCTTAGATATTATCATTTAAACAGCAAAGATCCAAAATCATTCTGAAACCCAAAATATTTAAAATATAGATTTAATTTATGCTATCATTTCTATACTTTCTTGTATGCTTTCATAAAGTGTTAAATAATATATTATAAAACATCAAATAAATTTATGACAATTAAGTTAATAAACTTGCCACAATGCACTTATATTGGCAGCACTGTACAAACAACTCAGTAAAGTTTCCTAACCTTGGTATATCAGTGTCTCAGAGCTGTGTTCCAGTCAACGTGTGATGATGTCTTAGTGAGTAATGTTCTTTATTGTTGTTGCATGTTTTTGTGTGCCATCGTGAGAATGTCAGAGCTTGAATTAGAGCAATGAACAAACATTAAATAGCAAGAGTGGAAGTGAAATCAGAGATATGTTAGTCCAAGTTGATGGGGATGATGCCATAAAGAAAACAGCGGTGTACAAATGGATTAAACGTTTTTCAGAGGGGCGAGAAAGCACCATCCACTGATTAAGAGGAGTCAGTATGGCCAGTAACCAGCAGAAGTGATGAAAACATTGCAAAAATCTGTCGAATTGTGTGTCAAAATCATCAGCTGACTGTGAGAAGCATAGCGGATCAAATAAACATCAATAGAGAAACAGGACAATCTATTTTTTTTTTTTGAGGAGTTGTCTCACCTGTTGTCCTCACTGGAGTGTAATGACATGCTCGCAGTCACTGCATCCTTGACCTGCTGGGCTCAGGTGATCCTTCTGCCTCAGCCTTCCAAGTATCTGAAACTACAGGCATGTGCCACCATGCCCAACTAATTTTTTTGCTTATAGAGACGAGGTCTTGCCATGTTGCCCAGGCTGGTCTTGAACTTGTGGGATCAGAAAATCCTCTCACCTCTGCCTCACAAAGTGTTTGTATTACAGGCATGAGCCACCAAGCCTGACCAGTTAGGATAACCTTTTTTTTTTTTTTGAGTTGGAGTCTCACTCTGTCACCCAGACTTGAGTTCAGTGGCCGCTCCTGGCCACCACAGCCTCGACCTGCTGGGCTCTGGCGATCCTCCTGCCTCAGCCTTCCAAGTAGCTGGAACTATAGGCACACGCCACCACGCCCGGCTGATTTTTTGATTTATTGTAGAGATGAGGTCTCGCTGCCCAGGCGGGTCTCGAACCCGCAGGCTCAGGCAATCCACTCACCTCAGCCTCCCAAAGGCACGGGATTACAGGCTGAGCCACCGTTAGATAATCTTAACTGAAAACCTTGGCATGAGAAAGTTATGAAAAATGGTCCCAAAGGAACTCTTGCATCTCGACAGTGCACCAGTTCACACAACACTGTCTGTGAAGGAGTTTTATACCAGTAAACAAATAACTGTATCGGGATACCTTCCCTACTCACCTCGTCTGGACCCCAGTAAATTTTTTCTTTTCTTGAAGATAAAGGAAATATTGAAAGAAAAATGTTTTGATGACATCCAGCACATCAAGGGTAATATGACAACAACTCTGATGGTCATTTAAGAAAAAGAGTTCTAAATTTGCTTTGACAGGGGGAGTAGGTGCTGGTATTGGTGCATAACTTTCCAACGGGAGTACTTCAAGGTGACCATAGTGATATTCAGCAATGAGGCATGTAGTACTTTTTCTAGGATGAATTCACAAGCTTAATCATCAGACTTTTGTAGAGTTAGAAATACAGACCAAAATGATTTGGTGTGAGTGTCTTAGCCTGCCTAGGTTGCCTATAAATAAGATTTTTGATCAAGCGCTGGGATTTAAGATGGCAGAGATTCCTCTGTGATCGTAATTAACAAGTTGATCTTCACTGTAATCTCTGAGTCGATATAGAATTAAAATGCAATGCCTAAAACCAGGATCCTTTACATAGCCTGAGTCCTCTGACTTCAAGATTCAATCTTTTCTTATCTACTTTAGACTTTATCATCTGTAAAATGAAATATGTCTCAGGATGCTTTACTATTGGATTGGATTTAACTAAATTATTTATTATTGATTCAATTTTTAAATTATTTGAATCATCTCTCTAATCTTCCAAATTTATTTCTTAACATATATAGTGAGGAATCTAGTTTACACCAAAATATAGGTCGTGCCTTCTTATATTTTAGCTATTAATTTGACCATTTTTACATATGCATGCTAAAATGCCTTAATAAATGTTTAATGTTTAATAAAAGATCAAAAGAATAATTGTTTTATGGATGACTCTGTGCCTATACCATGCTTACTTTGAACTAATTATTAAAATATATTCATGAATACCTCAGTGTTTTCAAGAGCTTTCTCTCTCACAAGCATATATACCTTCTTTCCTATTGAAATTGATGTTAAAAGATAACTAATACTCACAAAATATCATGTAGGCTTCTAGTCAATAACTAGTATATATATTTCTCCTAATCCTATCTCCTTTCTTGTAATAATTGTTTTTATGACTCCACCTTCTCTTTTTTTAAACCTTCATGCCATTTTATCCGTTGAATTATAAACTTTTGGCACATTTCTTAGTTGCTCATGTTTCTGAAAATTAAGGTTTAGTACTCTTCCAATGTGCAACCACAATCTCCCTGGTTGCAACACATAGAGAGAAACAGAAATTAATTCCTGATATTTAGGAACTGACTTGGTACTATCATTCAGATTCTGCTATCACTAAGAGCTTGCCTGGTACTAAAGACAGGTCTTGTTCTCTTGTTGAACAGAAACAATTTGACAGAACACCAACATAGGAAAGCCCGCTCTGTGACCATAATGGGTCAAGACAAAAGGAAAACTGAAATGAGCTAAATCAGTTAATAAAATCAAATTGCTAGCAAAATAATAGTATTAACTAGCTTGCTCCATTTTATTGAAAACTTTCATCTTGGTTACCTGCCTGACCTAAGAATCAATGCCTGGTGTGATGACAGTAATGTTCCCAGGACTGCAGACCCCAGCTTTGTCTCCTTTGGGCAGGTCATGCTGACCGTTTCCTGCTGACTGTTACAAAACTCCTTAGCCATAAGTTCCATGTAATTGTATGTTTTGTTAACTGAAATAAAATGTTACACTTTGCAAGACCCCATTGTTACATTTTCATATTTTGTTCTTATATTCTGTTGGTAACCTGACCAAGGTAACTCCATTGTGTAATGATTCTTCTTCCTTGTCTCTATGTAACTACTTTAAACTATATCTGAATGGCAGAACTCCAGGGACTTTCTGGACACAGGTTATACCTAGGACATAAAATTGATCAAAGCTCCCTAACAATCAAAAGTTCCCATTTTGATTGCCAAGTTGTTAGTGAATAGTTGCTATGGTCACGAAATTGCTCAGTAGCCGATGCTGCAAATTTTACCTGTAAAAGCTTGTCACAAACTACACCAATTTGTCAAGAGTTATTTTTCCTGGCTTTTGCCTGCTCTTGACCTGCGCGTTAATAAAACTCTGATTAATTAAACTCAGCTTGCTGGCATGACTTCTCGCTTACTTGGTCATAACAAAACCACTCACAATGAAGTCTGAATACAGACAAAACTGAATAACTTTTCAGGACACAAAATACCAAAGATACCCCTACAAGACTAAAATGAGCAACCAGATATTCCTTTATGGATTTTAGTTTAGCTTTAATCTCTTCTTCCCCCTTTATAAATAAATTTTTTTAAAGATGTTCAAGCATAGTTTTACCTATACTTTCTAATTTCATCCCATCCAGAGAAAAGTTCTGCTTTTATTAATTTTCCCAAATTTACCTAACAAACCCATTTTTCTTTTTATCACCTAAGTACTGAGGTGCTTCATGGCTCCCCATGGAGTGTGCTCTACTTTGCAGCAAGGAGCAATAAACTCAGCTTGTTCAATAACAGATCTTGGTTGGAAGCCATCAACAATATCCTTTAAAAGTTCATGCTTTTGCATACTGCCTATATGTTTAAATCTCCACGTTAATATATCTCAAGCAGAGACGTCTATTCTAGCTCAAAATTCACTTAATCATCCTTTGCTAGACTTGTTCACTTACATGACCCAAGGCACAGCAACTTCAACATACCCCAAATGGAACAAATTGTTACCTCCTCCGAAGAAGCACTTCCTTTTATGCTTTCTATGGGGCTGAAGGAACTCCTTCTATAGCCAGAAATCCAGGAGATAGATTCAATAACCTCCTAACTCAGCACATGCAACTTTTATTTCCTGACTTCCAAATATCTCCCTTTATTTTACACTGCCACTGCTACCCCTCTCAAGTTCAGATCCTCATTACTTCTTATCCCAGTCACCACTGACAACATTAATTCATGTCTAGCACCGCTTTGTTTCTACCACGCCAGATGCCCAAGTGATCTTTCTAAAAGACAAAACTGATCAGGTCACTTCCTTACATAAAATTCTTCACTTACACTCAGATTTACAAGATCAATTTCAAATTCCTTAGGAGAATTTGCAAACCAGATCTTTATCAGGCTTTTGCTTACTTCTCACATTTTTTTCTGTAGTGATTTTCAAAAGACCATTTCACATATTGTTACTGCACTTTTTACATATTTATATTGTTGTCATTTTGAGACTGTTTTCTAACTTGATTTTCATTGAAGATAATTAATAGAGAGTAAAATCCAATGATCCTAAGTGTTCAGTTTTATGAATTTTGACATTTTTTTCTATACCTGTGTACCACAACATAAAATATACCTCTTTCCAGTTAATTGTGCTTTGACCCTAACAAATAGTTTCTAATTATTGTCGCATAAAATTATTTTTTATTGTTCTTGGACCTCATATAAGTAAAGTATAAAACTCTTTATGTTGGGCTTCTCCCATTTAATAAAATACTTATAGGATTTTTTTCTTAGTTACTTGGTTGAAAATTAATTCAATATGTAGCAGTCTATTTCTGATGACTTTATGCAGCTCTGCTAGTTGATTTTTCTATTTTTATATACCTATTTGTCTTAATCAATTAGACCTTATAATAAGACTTGAAATGAGATATTTTAAATCCTCTAATTTCATTTTTGACTACATAATTTTATTGCCTAGTCCCCATCTTTTGTGTTTTAAATCTATATGAACATGTCAATTTCTTTCTTAAAAATCTGGTAGGATTTTGCTCAAAAGCATTTTAATCAGGGGTCTCCAGAGAAATAGAACCAATAGGTAATATGGGAGAGAATTTATTGTGAGAATTGGCTCACGTGATCCCAAAATGGAGAAGCCCCAAGAGAGACCTACTGTCTGCAAGATGCAAAATGAAGAAGGTTGGTTCTGTGGCTTATCCCAGGGAAGCCAAGGATGGTAAAAGGTGGAGAGACCACAGGAGGCCATTAGTGCAAGTCCTGGTGTGCACACGTCACTGAACCTGAAGTCTGAGGTCCAAAAAGGTGTCTAGCTCTTAAATGGTGAGATAGAGCACAGAGAAAAATAATTGTGAGTTATCATTTTCTTTTTTTGCCTGTTTTTCCAGCTGGAACCCAGGCTTTTGGATGTTGACCACCCACATTGAGGGTGGGCCATTCTCTTTCAGTTCACAGGCTCCACTGAATCATAGGTCAACGTTCTTTGGTCAACAACACAGACACATCCAGAAACAATGCTTCACTAGGCACCTAGGCATCCCTAAATCAAGGTAGGTTGATACCTAAAATTAAGCATCACAGAAACTGTACTGAATTTTTAAAAGATACTGGAAGGATGACTATCTTTTTGAAATTTAATAACCCATTTTTACTTTTTAAATTTATATTGATATATAATCGATATGTAAAATGAATATTATAGATATATATGTTTTCAGAGTACATATGATAATCTGATAGATTCCTATAATCATATAAGGGCAACTAGAATATCACCTTAAATATTTATCTTTTTTGTCTTAGGAACATTGAAATTATTTTCTTCTAAATATTTTAAAATGTAAAATTCATTATTAACTATAGTCATGCTACCAATCTATCAAATACCAGGTGGATATCTTAACAATATTGCTACTGGGCATGGTGGCTCATGACTGTTATTTCAGCACTTTAGGAGGCCAAGGTGAGAAGAACTTTTGAGGCCAGGAGTGTAAAACTAGGCTGGGCAACACAGTGAGACCCTCATTCCTATAATCTGTTGGAAAAAAAAAATTGAATTCCCAATCAATGAGCATAGTATATCTCTTTTCGTATTTAAAATTTTCCAAATTTTGCCATTAATATTTTGTTGATTTTTAACACTGAATTTGACTAAAATTTCGTATGCTTATTGTCAATTATTTGATGCTTTTTGAAGCTATTATAAATGATAGTCTTTTAATATCAGTTGTTTATGATTAACATATAGATACTATATTCTGTTATTTTATGTCTTAAACTTATGTATTATTTTTTAATATCTTGATCCTAAGTTTGTTTTAGATTGTTGTTGATTCTACAGAATTGTCTACATCTATAATCATGCCATTTATAAATAATGACAGTTTTACATCTTCTATTTTTCACTTTTATTCCTTTTATGCTTGTCCTTTTGAACTGCCTAGTCTTTCCAGAAAAAAATTGACAGAAGTGATGAGATTTGTCTTGTTCCAAGTCTTGTTAACAAAACATTTAGTTTCTCCAACATTAAGTATGATCAAGCTGTAAATTTTGTTAAAATTATTTTTTTCAAGTTAAAAATTCTCCTTTCTATTTGTGTTTACTCAGTGTGTTTATTATGTGTGCTTAAATTTTGATATGCCTTTTTAAATAGTTCATTGATATATATTGCATTTTTTTCTATCTTGATTATATAATTAAGTAAACTAATTTGTCAATGCAAAACACATGTTTCATTCTTGCGATAAATCTTATATGTATTTTCTTTGTTATTAAATTGTTGGATTATATTTGCTAATATTTTCTTAATGTTGGTAAAATATATATTTATGAGGGATATTGAATTGTATTTTCCTTTCCTTGTAATTTTTTCTCCTCTGTATTTGTATCAGAATTTTTCTAAATTAGAAAATAGGGTGAGAACATTGTCAATTGCCTGTATTTTTGCTGTTGATGTCATGGGACAACAATGCTCTCAGTTTGTCACTCCTCTGCAGCTGGTCTTGTGCCACTTCAAGGATTTCCAAAAAGCAGCACAAGACTTGGGTGACCAGATAAACAAAGGTAAACTAACCACCCTTTGCTCCCTTGAGCGGCCCACATTTCCTAATTGCAGCTGTCCGCCAGAGGGAACCTTCAGCCTCACTATAGCAGAAAAAGTCTACCAGTTTGTCTATTACCACCATCCATACCAGACCCCTTATATCACTGCATGGTACCTCCTGGTGAGGCAGTAGCCACCATGGGTGAAAAAGGCAAAAAAGGAAAATAACTCTTGTCATGTTTTAACTTTGCAGGAAACCCCTAAGGCCAAGACCCTGGTCCTCCAGAGCCCCACAGAGAATGATGAAATTCCCCTGCCATACCCTACACCCAGGCAGGAGCAAGGGACTCAAGAAATTCCCAGTCCGTTACTTACTAGGAGTGGGTCCTCCTATCAGGCCCTTTACCCCTCTCTTTCTCATTTGTCCCTGGGAGAGCAGGTGACCCTTGACCAGCCAACAAGCCTGGATTTATCCTCAGGAAAGTCAGAGGTGCAGACACTGGCGATTCTTCCCCTAAGACAGGCTTCGGGGCTTGATGCCGGTGGAATAGGGACCTGGCCCTTCATGGTCTATGTCCCTTTTTCCACTAGTTACCTTTATACCTGAAAGAACCAAAACCTGCCATTCTCTGAAAGACTCCAGGATCTCATATATCTCCTAGAAACTATCTTTTTCACCTCAACCCACCTGGGATGATTGCCAGCAACTTCTCCAAGATCTCTTCAGGGAGGAAGAAAGGAAAGGATCCATCAGGAGGCTAGAGACTAGCCCTGGGGCCAGATGGCAGACCAACCAAACAATACCGGGTGAAACACATTTTACCCACTGAAAGATCCAACTGGAACCATAACACTGATCATGGTAGGGAGCGTCTCACCACCTATCACCTGACCCTAATGAGGGGGTCTTCAGGCTGTTGCCAGGCACCCTACAAATCTGTCTAAGGTAAGTGATGTTACCCAGGGCCCACAGGAATCCCCTACTGCTTTTTTGGAATGGCTCATGGAGGCCTATCAGACGTACACTCCAATAGACCCTGAAGCCCTAGTAAACCAGAGGTAACTGGCCATTGCATTTGTCTCCCAGTTGGCCCCAGATATAAGGAAAAAACTGCAGAAAAATTGAGGGATTCAAAGGCAGAAGCTTATCAGAATTAGCAGAGATAGCTCAGAAAGTTTTTAACAATAGGGACTCCCAAAAGGATAGGCAGGCTAAGAAAATGACCAAGGTCATTGTGGCAGCCTTGGAAGAAACTAAACCCAGGCAACCAACTGGGGGGAAGCCAACAGAGATGCCAGGAGAAAGTCACTGGCAAAGGACCAATGTTCCTATTGCAAAAAGTTTGGGCACTATGTAAAAGATTGCCCGAACAAACCGCCCTGACAGCAGGGCCCCTCCCTGCAGTTGGAAGCACATCCACCGCAGCCCACTCCAGTACTCCAACTACAGACTGACTGATGGGGCCAGGGCTCTGCTAAAACCCTTTCAGAACCTAGAGTAAAACTCACTGTGGGGGAGTGAACTCGTCCACCTTCTGGTGGAGACAGGGGCTGAAAACTCAGTCCTCCAAAAAGATAATGGTCCTTTACAAAAGAAGCAGACTCTGGTCCAAGGGGCAACTGGAACCCAATTATGCCCTGGACCATAGGTTCATAGTAAACCTAGGAAAAGGGGAAGTAACCCATTCATTCCTAGTAATGCCAGATTGCCCATATCCGCTTCTGGGACAGGACATCCTGCATAAACTCAAGGCCAACATAGGTTTTCAGGAAACCACAGCAACAGTGAGACTAAACCAACCAGAGACCTCAAAAATTTTTGTCACTGTTCCTCTAAGTGAGAAATACATGTTAACAGAGGGTAAATTCCCTCTTGCCTCTTCAGGCGCCATTCTACTAGCTCAGTTGCAGATTGAATTTCTTCAAGTATGGGCCAAATCAAATCCCCTCCCCCCCACGGCTGGCATCCCATCAGCCACCGATCATTGTACAGCTCAAAAGCCAGGCAACACCCATTAGGGTAAAGCAGTATCCTATACCCCAGGAGGCCCAGCGGGGCATTGCAGTTCACATCCAGCACCTCCGGCAGACTGGGATCTTAACACCATGCCACTTGCCCCGAAACACTCCACTACTCCCAGTATGGAAGGCAGGCACAAGGGATTACCAATCAGTGCAGGACCTAAGGGAAGTTAACAAGCGAGTGGAGGACATTCACCCCATGGTCCCTAACTCGTATACACTCTTGGGTGGGCTCTCCCCTGAAAGACAAGTGTATACTGTCCTGGACCTCAAGGATGCCTTCTTCAGCATCCCACTGACCAGTCAGAGCCAGCCAATGTTTGCCTTTGAATGGACAGATCCTGATAAAGGAGAAAGTGGCCAGCTAACTTGGACACACCTCCCATAGGGGGTTCAAAAACTCCTCTACGTTGTTTGACCAGGCTCTTTGTCAAGACCTCCAAACTTCTTGGGAGCAGCACCTTTAGGTAACCCTGCTGCAATACGTGGATGATTTATTAATAGCAGCCCCAACATAAGGGGAGTGCCTAAATGCTACCTGCCACCTGCTCAAAGAACTCCAAGCCCAGGGTTATCGGGTGTCAGCAAAAAAGACTCAGCTTTGTGTATCAATAGCTACCTACTTCAGGTACAATCTCCAAGGAGGTAAAAGGTCTCTAACTACCCAGTGCATTCAAGCCATAGTAGGCATCCCCACCCCAGGGAACAAAAGGCAGGTTCAGGAGTTCCTAGGGGCTGGGGTATTGCCGACTGTGGATCCCCAAGTTTTCTGAGCTTGCAAAACCCCTATATGTAATCACAAAGGGATCAGAAGCTAGCTTCCAATGGACCCTGGAAGGAAAAAAAGCATTCGAGGCCCTTAAAACTGCCTTCGTCTCAGCCCCAGCTCTGGCCTTGCCGGACACTGAAAAACCTTTCCACCTCTTTGTGGACGAGAGGCGTGGTGTTGCTTGAGGGGTCTTAACCCAGAAACTCGGCCCATGGAATAGGCCAGTGGCTTATTTTTCAAAGAAGCTAGACCCAGTAGCTTCAGGGTGGCCACCTTGCCTGTGAGTCATTGCAGCTATCGCTATGTTAGTAAAGGACTCAGACAAGCTAATGCTGGGATAGAATTTAACTATCACAGTAACTCACGCAGTGGAGTCCTTGCTTCCAGGGGCCCCTGAAAAATGGATGTCAAATGCCCAAATAACCCATTACCAAACGCTGCTTCTAGATCCGCTATGGGGGCCAGCCTCCCAAAAGAGATTTAGAGGGTCCCTGGAAGGTGGGGCAACATCGGCGAATATTCCAGAGAAATAAGGAGAAAGAAAGAAACTGGACTCTGTCTAGTGCAGAAGCCGATTCTGTAGTAGGGATAGATATTGAAAGAAAGATGAATAGATATAAAGAGAAAGAAAGAAAGTGGACAACTGTTCAGTGAAATGAGCAGAAGCTGTTTATTGGGACCAACCATGAGTCTTTTATCCCAAATTTTCACATGTTAAATCACAAGACTTTCACGTGAGCACAAGGCCAGGTGGGTGAGGCGCATCCCCCACCCACCAGGTGTTTCCTTAGGCATGAGGAAGGACAATCCCAATCAAATCACAAGACTTTTATGTGAACACAAAGCCAGGTAGGTGGGGGGCGTCCCCCACACACCAGGCGTTTTCCC
>NW_007252322.1:123671-144899 GCF_000164805.1 Carlito syrichta
CACATTGGATCCCTAGAGTCAGCCATGCCTGTCATATTCTCAGAACTTCATGCTTAGATCATCAAAATCCCTGCCAGTGGGTAATGCTAAACAACAAAGAAAGGAGGAGGGAATGGGCCTTCAGCTCCTGAACCAGCCTGGTGGTCTCAAGGTCCGCAGCCCACCTGGATCCCTAATGCTCAGGCAGGCCTCCATGGCCGGCTCCCAACAATCTGCCACATGTCGAGTTTCAGCACACCACCAGCTTGAACCCAGCAACCCTGCTGCCAGAAGAAAGCTCTGTGGGAGGCCCCCCCACCCACTGTTGTTTCAAGGTCACTGAATCTCTCCAGAAGCTGTGATGGGACCTAACACATTCCAAGGACAAATCCTGACTTAACCCTCTTCTCGGATGGCAGCAGTTTCGTGCAGAATGGGGTTAGGTATGTGGGGTCAGCAGTGGTCACTCTGCAAGGGACTGCCTGGGCTGAGCCTCTCCCCCTGGGAACATCAGCCCAAAAAGCAGAACTAATTGTGCTGATGGAGGCCCTAAAAGCGGGCATGGGGAAAACTGTAAACATTTACACTGACAGCAGATATGCTTTCGCTACTGTGCATGTGCACGGGGCAATTTACAGAGAGAGGGGTTGCTCACCACGGAGGGAAAAACCATTAAAAACAAGGCAGAAATCCTAGACTTATAAGTAGCAATCTGGGCCCCTAAAAGGGTGGCCATTATTCACTGCCCAGGCCACCAGAAAGGGAGCAATAGGAAGCAGAAAGGAAGACCAAGTGACCAGAGACCCGCAGAACCACTGGCTTGCTAACATTGCCAGCAGGAGATAGGAGATGGTGCAGTCAGATCAAAGAAAGCCCCTAAGGCACAGAGCCCAGGCCTTCAGAATGCGGTTAAGGGCTATTTAAAACAATCCTTTGCTGCAGGAGGGGGCCCTTGTTTGGAAACTTGTGTGTCCAGCAAGTGGTCGCCACCAAACCTTGGTTAATAAACCTCTCCTTTGTTACTTACAACTTGGTGTCGGTGTCTGTGATTTAAGCGCTCGGAACCCTACTTCAATACAAAATAACATAAATATCTATAAATAGGAAAAGAGTTAACTAAAGCTAAATCGACTTATCTCTACTTCCTGAAAGAATGCAGGTGAAAAAGGCCTAGTGAAGCTGGGCTCAGTGGCTCAGCCTGTTATCCCATGCTTTGGAAGGCCGAGGTGAGTGGATTACCTGAGCCTGTGGATTTGAGACCTGCCTGGGCAACTTGGCGAGACCTCATCTCTACAATAAATCAAAAATTAGCCAGGCACAGTAGCGTGTGCCTGTAGCTCCAGCTACTTGGAAGGCTGAGGCGGAAGGATCCCTGGAGCCCAGCAAGTCGAGGCTGCAGTGGCCAGGAGCGGGCACTGCACTCCAGTCTGGGTGACAGAGTGAGACTTCAGCTCAAAAAAAAAAAAAAAGAAAAAGAAAAAGGCCTAGTGGTACTTTCCCCAAGCATTGGAACAAAACTGATGCTAGAAAAGATACATTTTCATTTCTCACAAGTGACAGAGTACCCTTATTCTACAACTACCCAGTATGTTCTTTCCTGTAGATCCTCTGTGATTAATGACATGATAGTACCAATCTCCCAGTCTATGGATGTCTGTACATTTCACCACCAAAACCTACCCTGGGGGCTGGCAAGGGGAAACAATTTTATAAATTGTGTTTCTACTCTAGGGCTTTTATTTGCAGTTGTCTTTCATATATGTGCCTGTAAAAAATCTCTCTCGCTCTTTCTCTTTTGCTCTCTTTCAATCATGTATATGTGGGGAGTGTATACAGTGTTACACAGTGTTAACTCTTTAGTTCTTTGTCAGTTTCACATACCCATTGAAATTAATAATAAGACATTAACTAATAAAAAATATATTGTCTTTACTCATTGCCACTGTGTCCAAACTGACAACTATTTTTCACTTAGGTAATATAAAGATCTTGTTCTCAATTCAACATGGTAATTAAAAACATGATTAAAGATGAGATGTTCTGTAAATTATTTGAAGTAGGTTTAGCTTAATCTAATCTAAATCTAAAATGTAAAAGTACTTTTTAGTCATATGATTATAGATTAGGTAGTAATTGATTCTCATTAAATGATTCAAATTATTCAAAAACTTTTTTGTACACTTTATCAGATGATCATAGCACCGGGTTTATCCGAATTTCTATTTTCCCTTCAATGTGATGAGTATGGTTGTGTGTGTGTGTGTGTGTGTGTGTGTGTGTGTGTGTGTGTATTTACACACATATAGATAGATAGATAATTTTTTATTATATATGTAATCGAATTTGGGCACTACTTGCCAATATATTAGAATAGATGACTTCAAGATTAGGCAAATGGTGCTCAAATTCAATTACACTAAGCTGGCATTTCCAAATGGTATTGGGCAGGTGTATAAATAAAACCAAGAATCCCTTTGAAAAAAAAATATAGTCCTTTCAAGAGCAGACACATGGACCAATGGGACAGAATAGAGAGTAAAAAAATATAGTCCTTCGAAAATAGAATTGTTTGAAGATGATAAAAATTTTAAGGCCTGGACTATAGATGACATACCAAAAATAAAAACACAAACTTCTTTTTCCATAAGAAGTTTGAAACTGTAGAAT
Source organism: Carlito syrichta (assembly GCF_000164805.1). NCBI lineage: Eukaryota > Metazoa > Chordata > Mammalia > Primates > Tarsiidae > Carlito > Carlito syrichta. Next base: position 126,318 of record NW_007252322.1, read on the forward strand.
GAAAAAGCACATAGAAAAAAATAGATCAAAGAATGAGCCTAATGCAATATCTTAAAGTAGGGACAGGAGAAAGGAGAGACGCCATCCACGGAGACAAACAGCTACTACAGTAATACGAGAAAAAGCGGTGTAGATACAAATGAAGAAAACATTTACTCAGTGTGAATACTGCCCAAGGATTTTTATGTCCGATTAATCATGACAGAAACTCCATGTGAGAAATATTACTATTATTTGTACTCCGAAAATATTTTTCAAAACGATGATGTCAAATTGAGTAATGCATTTAAACTTACATAATTTTTAGGAGGTTGGGAATGGTGCAGTTTTTTGTCCTGCAAGCTGACGAGCTGGGCCCCCAAGGGCTGTTGCAGTTCCTGAAGCAGCACTGCCAGCCGAGATCCATGTGGTGGCGGGGGACACAATGGCCTCCAGATAGGGGAACGCGGTGGCATGCAAGAACTCAGGGATGCTCACAGCTGCGAAGCCCCCAAGGAATGTTACCACTCTCCTAATTTGGGAGTTGGTGGGCCAGTCCCCGAGAAGTGTTACAGCTCCATTGGTTGGTGGGTCAGTGAACCAGCCTGGAGAAATGTTCACACCCTGTTGGCTTGGTGGGCCAGCAAGCTAAGCCCCCAAGGAATGTTGACGCTCGCTCAGTTTGGTGGGTCCAGCTCTTTTGGTCTAGCTGTTTCCATCCAGTGTGTGCAGCTCTTGTAGTCCAGCAGCATTTCTAGTACTGCAGTTCTGGGTTCTTGTCTCACGCCCAGGAAGAATGAGAGACACAGATACGAGAGAGTGAGTAGGAACTTTTTCGAGGATAGTAAAGCTCCCAGTAATGGCAGGGGACCTAAAAGAAGGTTGCCAATGATGCCAGTGCCATCAGGGGTTTATATAGTCTTGAGAGCGTGCTGATTGGCTGGCAGTAGCACCAATCCGAAGAAGGCACCATAGTGTGGGATTGAAATGCACCAATCGAGAATGAGTTGGAAAGGGCCAATCAAGAAGAAGTGCATGAAAGGGGAGGTCCACAAACCTGGAAATGGGCGTGGTCTCTTCAGTCCCTGGGACTTTCAGTGGAAGTTTCTACCAGGACCCACTCTCGTCTATCTGTCTGTCCAATTTCTTTCTTTCTCCTCTCTCAGGAACAGGCTCTAGAAACTGAACTCTAACCTACCATTGTGATAATACTACCTAAAACAATGCAGAAAGGTGTTTGAATAGAAAAATAAAGCCATTACATAATGTAGAATTACCAAGAAAAAATAGTGACAGAAGGTTCGTTGCTTACTTTTGCAAGCAGCTTTATTAAATTGATAGAAAAAAAGAAATGTCTAATTATGGGAATGAAGTGTGCAGTGGGTGAAGGAGAAAGACAGTTGCACAGTAAAAACCCTTCAGTGAAATTTGAATTAGGAGAGCACGGTTGTCAGCAATGTAGAGTTTTTAAAAATTGTTTCTTTGTTTGTTTTTAGTTAAGTTGCAAAATATATTAAATATAGAGAAGAAATTTAGGAAGGTATAAGAATCAAATTCCCATGGAAAGAAGTATAAAATTAACTTCTACAGATCGTCATTTTTCTTTTTGAGACAGGATAAGGAATAAAAAAGATAAAATTTTGTAAAGGGCTCATGTTAAAATAATTTTTGAAGAGAGTGGTTTCATTTTAAATATCTCAATTCAACGGTCATATTTATAATGTGTTTCTTTTCCATTTTCAAATATAAACAATTGTTTAATAAAGTTAATAGATATAAACAACAGTATCATAAGTTAATATGACCATCACTGTGTGTATGAATGTACATAGAAACAAATTAGTTATTACTTATTTCATCTAATCTATGCTAAACTTGTTAATGAACAATTTATTGAAAATTAGAATGGTTCCAAAGTTTAATATCTGTTGATATGCTTCTCATTTACAGTGATGATTATGAGGAATTCTGAATTCCAGAAACATGGGTTTTGTTAGCACTTGAGTTAAACACAACATTTTTAGATAAAAGGAATGAATCTGTCAGGATGCTTTCACAGTTCTTTGATCTCCCTGTGGAACATGCGCTAAAGTTAATATGCCTTCCTGCAAATTTCTCTTTAGAATGTCCCACAGGTTATTTTAAGACAGTGAATAGTATCTTTTATTAGTCAAAAAGTTTTGTCATGTCTTACGCACACCTTCAAATATGGAAATACATCAACTCAAAGGATATTTAGGTTTATGAACCTCATTAAATGTGACTTTTTTCTCTGTTTTTCAGGTTTTAAACTGAATGTCCACCCTATTAAAAAGATATTAAAATGAAAATAAATACAAGCTGAAATACCAAGAGTAACTTAGAATATTCAGAATAATACATATGTAACACTATAAACAAATTCTCTAGTCCATCAGTCTTTGCGCTTGAGAGACAGTAACTATCACTGTGTAGCATCAATCTGCAGCTCCAGTTGGTGGGGTACTTTGCAAAAAATGGCCATGTGCAAAGTGGCTTCTTGAAAAATCGTGTGACCTGCAATTTGAACTACCAACCCTCTTTTCTTTGAAGCTCAGATTTGAAAGTACTGACTTGATTTTTAATATATGTGGCCTTAATATGTATGGTCTTAACACATGGCATTCATTTCTAACTGAGCACCCATATCACCCTTGTGCTTGCTTTGACATGCTTGGAGAATGACTGTCTGCTACTTTGAAGCAACCCTCCCAATATAGACCAAGATCTCAGAATGGAAACTTTATAGGAAAAATGGCCTATGAAAATTGAATCACTTAAAAATTTCAGATTTAGCAAAATATCCCATAATGGCTAAAACAAAAAGTCTGAGATTGTTTTATTCATATTGATAACATATAATAATTACACATGCTATATCGTGTAGCCTGCCTTTTCATTTTAAAAAGAATTAAAGACATTATCACATGGCAATAAATATAAGGTCCTATAAGATTTCATCATCTTTAAGGAATGCATGGCAATCCAATAGATGTATGTTCCTTAACGATGTATTTCATCAGTTCCTATTTTCTTCCTTCTATTTTATTTCTGTTCTAAATAATTCTGAGATAATCTATTTTGTAAAAATATTTTAATGCACTTGTGCAATTATTTTATCAACATAAATTCCTAGAAATATTATATCTATCTAGTAATAAACACATTTTAAATTTTATATATCTTTTGAAGCTATATGCCCAAAGGCAGGTTTTATTCATAGCATGACACTGCCTTTTTCCCACATTTTAGTCCACAGAGATATTATGCCTTTTGTTTTTATTTTTCAACTGCAATATGTTAATAAAAACTGTATCCAAGTAGTTTTTATTTTAATTTGCACGCATGATTATTAATGAAGGTTAATATTTTCTGTAGGTTACCACTTTTCATGTTGTCTCATTTATCTTATGAACCTGGGCTAATTAGTTTTCATTTTTTCCTTGTGATCCATTTATATTTTGTTTAATTGATTTGCGTATTAGACAGGTTTCTCTTACGCAGAATTTAATAGTCTAACTATAACTTGCTCATTAATCCTAGGTTGTTTTGGGGCTTTGTATTCTGTCCATTGTATTATCAGTCAATTTCTAAAATAACTTCTCAGTTTTTAGTTAGTAAGATTTTACAGTATATTTCCTCATTTGCTTGGGTTGTTTTTCTATGATTCAACTTAAACACTTTCAGATTATTTACTTTTAAGAAATTATTTTTAATGGCATTTCTTAAATCTAACAATGGATTACATTTTTATGAATAAAAAAACTTGAGTTCTGTCACTCAATAGACTTTTAGAGATCTTTTAGTCCCTGCTCCTTTTTTGTTAAACTTAATTTTTGATATTTTATACATTTATATTTCTAATATGATAAATTGATCCAATTGCTTTTCAACTATTATATAATAAACTGTTGATCTTTCTTTATAAATTAACTTTCATCCTTAAAACATAGAAAATATTTTTATCCCAAGTGACTTTCAGCTTATTCTGTTAGATATTTAGAACATCAAATCATGTTATCACAGAAAATATACCTGATACATTTCTGTATTTTTAATATTTATATCTATTATTTTCCTTTCTTTTCTTAATACATTTCTGGGACTAATGTAACAGTGCTTTTTAATATTTTGTTATATTTATTATTGTTTTTAATATTCATAAAATTCATATCTATTATTTCATTTTATTTTTTAAATGTATATTCTAGCACAAATGGAACAGAGCTAAATAGCAATAATGATATGGACCTTCTTATCGTAATTGTGTTTTTAATCTAAATAATCTTAACTATTTAGTAATATATTTCTAAATATAGTTGTAATGAAAATATCTTAATAATATATTTCTCTATTCCTATTTTTAAAAGCATTGAAAAATGAGCAATATATGTTGAGTGTGTTTTTTTTAAAACACTTATGCATTCATCATATATTTTTTGTTACATGAAGACACTATGCTGTCAGTAAGACTGCAGCCATGAGTTGAAACAGACAAGGCTTCTGCCCTTATGAAGCTTTAACTTGACTTGAAGAAAACGTTTAACAAATAAACTCAAAAAAATGTAAAATTGAAACTTCGATAAGTGTACTGTAATATAAACATATTTTTATGATTGTGTAGGAGAATATGACATCATGGTTGGGGTTAATATGTAGATATGGTAGTTATTTTCCAAACAAAGAATTTCTAGGAATGCTTTAATTAATATGGGAAATGCTCATAATAGTCCAGACAGACAGCTCAAGAGGTACCTAGTCTCATGAAACATGAGAAAACATGAAGCATGTATGAAACAAAAAGGAATTCCATGTGACTGAAAGGTTAAAAGCCTTTAAAAATGTGGTGCAGTCTTAGACTGTAGAGGTCATTAGGGTAAGGCCAGAAAGAGAAATGTCGGGGTATGAGAGATAGTTGAGTAACAAAGTTCTCTGCATATTGTCTATCAATATGAATATACCTAGTAAATAATATTAATGGGTTAATTTATATCTACCCTCAAATTATGTGTACAAATTACATTTTGTTGCAATATAGTTATATTTTAATATACTACTTAATTATAGTCCAGTGAAGTAATGTTAATTGTGAATTACAAGGTATACATAGGTATCAATAAATATTTATACAATAAAAATAATTTTGATAGGTAAGAAAAATATGCTTTTTAAATTTTTTCTCTTGGCTTTGTGGGTATGTCATTATTATATGCATTTTTATGTTACAAAATTCATATATTCAAATTTTTTAGAATCAATATTCACAAAACAATAGCAAAAATAAATAGTGGGGAACTAGATTAAGTAAAATCGTATTTTTGTGTGTGTGCATGGGGTAATTTATAAAATATCTAGAACTCATTCACAATTACAGAAATTGAAATGTCAAGATGATTACAATTTTTTGTAAGCATCAAAGCCACTTATAATAAAACATAATCTTATATACAAATTGACAATGTATCTATCAACAGAAATTCATTACCTAAATTAATATATTTCTATAGAAAAAATTGTTAGTGTGAAATTTTTTACATCAATGCAAAATTTTTCTAGCTTATGTTTTTGAAATGAACCCAGAATTGTAATACCACACCAGAAATATATTAAACCAAATTTTGAGTTTTCATTTGTTTGTTTTGGTTGTGCTTTGGATGATGCCTGGTTTCAGAGTAACAAGCCAATTGGATGATGGACAATAGTTTCTTTCCATTGGGTCTGAGCATACTATTGCTTAGACATGGTAATCAACCTTCCCCAAGAACTGTTCAATCAGCTATTTGTTGGACTTGATGCTTGTTCCAAACTACAGCTGGTTTTCCTGAACCTTAATGGCCAAGGACATAATTAAGAGAATCTTGATCATGGCCATTGGCAAGTCATACCTTCACTGAGTGTTCCTCTGAAGATTCAGGACTGCTTGTCTGCCATAGTGTCAGTGGTATGCCATATGTGTCCTTCCTTTGTCTATGAATGTCACCATAACCCTTTCTCTCTCAAGGTTTTTAATTTGGGGAATTAATTTTAGAGGCTTATTCTTCACTACCATGACCGTCTTTGCAAAAGACAATGCATTATTTTAATATAATAAAAAGATATTAACTATTTTATTTTCTCTTATTACAAATGCTACTAGGTCTGAGGAGTAAGATATATCTTTTCATCAGGAGGCAATGTTAAGTTACTTTTATATTATAATTTTCTCTGCCATATTTTTCTAGACATGAATACTTCAAATAAAAGTGCTTCAGAAAGATGTGGATTTTAGAAAGAAACTTATCAAAGGGAACAGTTTATTCGAGGCATTATCTTACTGTTTTTTAAATAAAAATCTATTTATGTAGTTTGTACATTTATCTAGATATATAATGTAATAATTTTTTATTTTTTAGGAAGATTGATTGTGTCCAGCTTTTCTCTTCAGTGTTTTATTATGAAAAATCTTGAACATACATTAGAGTCGAAAGTAATTTCATAGGGAACACCTTTATACCTACCACCTAGATTCTGTCATGAATATTTTATTATGCTTTATATTATAGATTTATCCATCTGACCATCTTTGTATACATCCATTCACCAATCCATGATATTCAAATACATTTACATATTTTTGTTATTTCATTTTTTTTAAGTTATAACTTTTGTGAGGCAAGTAAAATTTTATCATGCCAAGATTATGTCAGTAATTTACATATAAATGCATTTGGTCTAAGCTACAAAAAGTTTTAAGTTGGTAAACACAAACATAGTAATTTTGGGGGGGTTAATTTGCCAGATTTCTTTTTAGAATCATGTGGTACACGTGAGGGTTTGTTGTATAAGTATATTGTGTGATGGGAAGGTTTAGAATTCTCTTGAGCTTACCCCCAAGTAGTAGTCATGACACTCAACAAGTGTTTTTGTATCTCTTACTCCTCCTCCTTTCTTCCGTCCTTTAGTAGTGCCTGGTGTCTGTTGTTCTCCCGATGTTTGATGCCCACAAATAAGTGAGAACTTACAATATTCAGTTTTTTGTTTCTGTAATAATTCATTTAAAATGATGTTCTCCCATTTTATCCATGTTGCTGCAAAAGATACAATTTTTTTAGTTAATTTGCCTAACTGCTTTTTAAAAAAATTTTAGAATCATGGGGTATGTGTGAAGATTTGTTGTATAAGTATATTGTATGATGACAATATACTTCTTTAAGACTGTATAATTTTTCATAGTGTATATGCACCACATTTTCTTTAGCCAACCCACTTTCAGTGGGCATTTGGGTTGGTTCCATTTTTGCTGTTGTGAATAGTGCTGCCATAAACATACATGTTCGGTTGTCTTTTTGGTAGAGAGATTTGTGTCCCCTTGGGAATAGTCCCAGAAGTCGGATTGTTGGGTTGAATGGTAGATCTATTTTTGGTTCTTTGGGAAAACTCAAAGTTGCTTTCCATAAAGGTTGAACTAGTGTACATTCCCACTAACAGCATACAAGTATTCCCTTTTCTCTGTAGCTTTGGCAGTACCTGATGTTTTTTGACTTTTAAATGATAACCATCTTGATCTGTGTGAGATGGTATCTCATTACAGTTTTGATTTGCACTTCTCTAATGATTAGTAAAACTGAGCATTGCTTTCATGTTTGTTGGCTGCTTGGATGTCTTCCTTTGAGAAACGTCTGTTCATATCTTTTGCCCACTTTTAAATGGTTTTTTTTTTCCCTGTCAAATTGTTTGAGTCCTTTATAGACCCTGGATGTTTAGACTTTGTTGGATAGCTCGCTAATATATTTTTTTCTATTTTGGGGGTTGTCTCTTTACTTTTTTGATAGTCTCTTTTGCTGTGCAAAAGTGTTTACCTTGATAAGGTGCTATTTGTCACTCTATGCTTTTTGAGTGGCACATTCAGTTCATTTATATTTAAGTTAATTATTAATGTGTGGGAGTTCGTTCCACTCATATTTTTATTTATAAGCTGATTTGCATTCTAGGCTTTGTGGTTGATCTACAGTCTTTAAACTCCATGCTTACCCATGTTTTTGCCATGGTTGTAACCATTCTTTCATTTCTGCCTTACCCCTGAAGGGCTGGTCTAGAGGTCGCATATTCTTTAAGGTTTGCATGTCTGAGAAGAAATTTAATTCTCCTTCATTAATAATACTTAGTTTTGAGGGTAGAAAATTTTTTACAGGAATTGCTTTCCTTTAAGATATTTAAAGATGGGTTTCCAGTCCCTTTTGGCTTGTGCAGTTTCTGCTGAGAGGTTTGCTATAATTTTGATGGGTCTTCCTTGATAAGGGGTCCATCCCTCTTCTCTAGCTGGTTTTAGGATATTTTTCTTTCATGCTTACTTTGGCAAGTCTGATTATTATACGCTTTGGGAATGATCTTATTGCGCAATACCTTACAGGAGTTGTCTGAATTTCTTGTGCCTACACAGTCAGCTCTCTGGGAGACAGGAAAGTTTACCTGGATGACATCTTGGAAGGTTTGTTCCAGGGTATTCTTAGTTTGCCCATTAGTTTCAGTAACGCCAAGAAGTCATAGATTCAGTCTCTTTACATAATCTCAGACCTTTAGTAGGCTTTGCTCATTTTTTCTAGTTCTTTGATTATAATTATTGCTAGACTGTGTTAATTCTGAGATTCTTTCCTACCCAGTCAGTTCTGCTGTTAAGGTTTACCAATGTGGTTTTAAATTTCTGGAGCTAATTCTTCATTTCCAGTTTAGTTGGGTTCTTTCTCTGAATGGCCAGGTCAGCTTTCACCTTCTGCACTATTTCTGTGGCCTTGTTGATCTGGTCCACTTTCCTCTGGCTCTCATTGAGTCTTTGCTACCCATAATCTAAGTTCGATGTCTGACATCAGGGACATCATTCTGGATGTGTTTCATTGCGGGGATCTGAGAAGTCCCTTTGTGGGGGTTGAATTGTTGTGACTTTGGGCATTGCCAATGTTTTGTTTTGGGGGGTTTTTTTGCAGGTTATTCCTCATGTGGGAGGGCAGTCTCTAGTCTTTTTATTTTTTTGTACTGTTATTTTTTATTTGATAAAGTTGCTATTATTTAATTTGTTTTGTTTTCTTACTTGACCTGCTTCCTCTGATCCATCTATGGAAGGGACAGATATGGCAGGGAGGGTTGCAACCTAAGAGAAAACCAGTTGTCATTGCTTTACTGGTACAGACAGGTGAGGGCAGAGCAAGGTCTTTCCTCTGAATCAGGGGATTTCCCCTTCTTCTTACCCAAGTGCCAAAGACCATGACGAACAGGAGTTCTAACATCTCCCTCCCCAGCCCACATGGCTTTTCATTAGGATTGGTGGACTGCCAGGAGGAGCCCCACTGCTTTACTCTTGCACAGGTGTTTTGGGGGTGTGAAGTGGCCTCCTCCCATCTAGGTGAGTCTTATTCTCAATCACAGAGGTAGAAGGAAGGCCACTCCCTTGCTGGCAGAAGTCTATTGTTTTTCTCGCAGCCAGCAGGTGAACAGGACACCTCCTTCACTGTCCTCAGAGGTGTACTGCCCTGTAGTTCCTTCCCTGATCCTTGTGAGGGACAATTGCTGTGATGGAAGCTCCCTGAGGGCAAACCGCATTGGCAACCCTGAACTGGGGTGGTGATAGGTACCTGTGCCACGGGAGAAACATCACCAACGTGGGTGTGTTACGCCAGCTGGGGGCTGGAGAGAAAGGGAGCAGGGAGCATCCATGTGGCACAGGTCACCCTCGCAGTGTGTGCCCAGTTTTGCCTCTCCATGGGGGTTTGGTGACTGCCCATGTTGTGGCTCACCAGGAACCCTGGGCCTCACATGGATGCAACTGGTACCTCTATCTCGATTCTGGATAGCTTTCTTGTGCTTGGTCAGGGTACTTAAATACATAAATATAAAGACACAACTAGATAAATGATCGATATATAAAAAAGGATATACTATGCTAATATGACTTTTTAAAAACTGAAATAAGTATATTAATTTTAGAAATATCAGGCTTCAAAGCAAGAAAAGTTATCAATGATAATGCCAAAACTACACAAGAAATAAATGATCTGAATGTATATAGGTACATATGCGTGTGTGTGTGTGTGTGTGTGTGTGCGTGCGTGTGTGTGTGTGCGTGCATGTGTGTGTGTGTGTGTGTGTGTGTGTGTGTGATCGATAGCCTGTCAAAACAGAATACACCAAGCCTAGATGGGTCAACTAATGAAATCTACCAAACATGTAAGGAAGAAATTCACCCATTTTCTACAATCTCTTTCAGAAGACAGAAGATGGAATATTTCCTGACTTATTCTATAAGGTCTGAATCTCCCAAATACCAAAAATGCCAATCATCACAAAATAATAATTTGGTGAGACGATCAATATGTTAAATAGCTTTATTGAATGTTTCTCCACTACAAGGTCAAAATATAACATTGTAGACTATAATATGCACAATTTTTATTGTTCAATAAAAATGAATTATTATTATTATTATTATTATTATTATTATTGAGTTGGAGTCTCACTTGGTCGCCCAGACTGGAGTGCAGTGGTCGCTCCCGGCCACTGCAGCCTCGACCTGCTGGGCTCCCGCGATCCTTCCGCCTCAGCCTTCCGAGTAGCCAGAATTACAGGCATGCGCTACCACGCCTGGCTGGTTTTTTGATGTGTTGTAGAGATGAAGTCTCGCTGCCCAGGCAGGTCATGAATTAATTTTTTTAAAGGCTAAAAGTAATAACATGAGAAAAAGTTTAGCTTTCTCAAGAAATAGTTGCTGGAACAAGTGGACATCCACATGCATACACACATTCACACACACACACACACACACACACACACACACACACACACACACAAATCCGGACATAGATTTTACACCTTTCACCAAAAAACAAAAGAAAAAAAAACAAACCTCAAAATGAATCATATTCCTAAATGTAAAATGCAAAACCATGATCTCCTAGTACCTAACACAAAATAACTTCCAGATGACATTGACTTTAATAATGACTTTTTAGATATAATTCCAAAGTCATAATCTCTGAAATAAGTAATTTATAAACTGTACTTTACTGAAATTAAGAACTCTTCTCTGCCAAATACAAATGCCAAGAAACAGATGAAGAAAATATCTACAAAAAATATATCTGATAAAAGACTATCATCCAAAATAGGCAAAGAATTCTTAAAACTCAATTATGAAATGAGCAACGCATTTTTAAAAAGGCAAAATATCTAAACAGACATTTCAAATAAAATAGATGGCTGACAAAAATGCACATGAAAAAAATGATCACATCATAAGATGTTAGGAATATTAGGTGAAAACAGCAATATGACCTAGTGGGGTAACTATATTTATAATAATTTATTGTATATTTCAAAATAACTAGAAAAGAGTAATTTAAATATTCCTAGAATGAAAAAGACAAATATTTAAGGTTATAGATATGCCAACATTATACTGATTCAATCTCTAAAAATTATATGAATGTATTACATGATCACATGTATCCCCAAATATGTACATTTATTATGTGTGAATTTAAAAAATATTTTTTTTAAATCTGCTCTCAACACACATCTATTAGGATCTGACACCACTACCCACCTATTTGTGGAAAACCCCAAGCAACGCCAAATACTGGTCTAAGATGTGGAACATCATGAACTCTCATTATCACTGAAGAAAATATAAACAAATTTTGGAAGACATTTTGGCAGTTACTTACAAAATTAAAATCCTGTATGAGCCACCAATCGTGCTCATAGGTATTGTTTTAGATTAATTAAAAAGCTATATCTCCCTAAAACCCTGCAAATAGATGTATATAATAATTTTACCTATAATTGTCAAAATTGAAAGCAACCAAGAGTCCTTCAGTATGTGAACTGATAAAAAAATTAAAATTAAAATAATTTTTAAAATCCTCTGGGACATTCTTAGCACGAAATATTATTTAGTGCTCTGAGGAAATGAGCTCTCAAGTATCAAAAAGATAGAGAAGACCTAAATGCATACAAGGTCTCACAACTGCACAACCAACTCTATAAAGTTTCATAAGTTTTGTACATTAGTGTCTCACAGCTATGTTCGTGTCAACGTATGTTAGTGGCTTGCTGAATGGCATTCTTTATTGTTGCATTTTTTTGTATGTGCCGTCATGAGAATATTGGAGCTTGAATGAGAGCAATGAACAAACATTAAATTTCTTGTTAGAACTTGGCAAGAGTGGAAGTGAAATCAGGGATATGTGAGTCCGAGTTTATGGGAATAATGCCATGAAGAAAACAGCAGTATGCAAATGGATTAAACGTTTTTCTGAGGGGAGAAAAAGTGTCACTGATGAAGAGAGGTCAGGATGGTCAGGAATGAGCAGAACTAAAACATTGCAAAAATGTGTCAATTTGTGTATCAAAATCATCAGTTGACTGTGACAAACATAGCAGACCAAATACACATTGATAAAGAAGCAGTTAGGACAATCCTAACTGAAAATCTTGGCATGAGAAAGATGTGTGCAAAAATGGTCCTGAAGGAACTCTTGAATCACAACAATGCATCAGCTCACACAGTACTGTGTGTGAGGAAGTTTTTAGCCAGTAAACAGATAACTGAATTGGAACACCCTCCCTACTCACCTGATCTGACCCCAAGTGACTTTTTTATTTACCCAAAGATAAAGGAAATATTGAATGGAAAACATTTTGATGACATTCAGGACATCAAGGGTCATACAGTGAGAGCTCTGATAGGCTTTCCAGAAAAAGTTTTCCAAAATTGCTTTGACAGGTGGACAAGATGCTGACATCAGTGCATAGCATCCCAAGGGGAGTACTTCAAAGGTGACTATAGTGATATTCAGCCATGAGGTGTGTAGCACTTTTTCTAGGATGAGTTGGGGAACTTTATTGTCAGACCTCATATTACTAAGAAAAAGAACCCTTCTGAGACAGCTACACTCTCTGGTTTCAATTTTATGACTTTCTAAAAAATGCAGAACTGTGGAAACAGTACCAGGGATTTCAGGGAAGGAGAAATGAATGGTAGAGCACAGAGGGTATTGGAGGACAGTGAAAGTATTCTACATACTATAATGGTGGATACATGTCAACATATACTTGTCCAGACACATGGAATGTGCAAGACCAAGAGTGAATCTTAATGTCAATGAAGACTTCAAGTGATATTGATGTGCTAATGTATGCTCATGAATTGTAATGTACCATTCTTCTGAGGAATGCTGACGGTAAGAAAGTTTGATATGCACATGTGAAAACAGGAGCTTATGAAACTCTGTTTATTTCCTGCAATTTTTCTGTGAACCTAAAACTGCCCTAAGAAATAAAGTTTACTTTTCAAAAGGTAATTATGCCAGGCACGGTGGCTCAAGCCTCTAATCCCAGCACTTTGGGAGGTCGAGGCGAGAGGATTGCCTGAGCCCAGGGGTTAGAGTCCAGTCTGGACAACTTGGCGAGATCTCATCTCTACAATAAATCAAAACAATTAGTCGGGCGTGGTAGCGCACACATGTAGTTCCGTCTACTTGGAAGACTGAGGCAGAAGGATCACCTAAGCTCAGCAGGTGGCCATGGATGCTACTGTACTCCAGCCTGGGTGATAGAGTGAGACTACAACTCAGAAAAAGAAAAGGAACTATTATTGTTGCTAAGATATAATAAATACATATATATATATATGTTTTTAGTACAATTAATAGAAAATCCATGTAATGATAATTAATGGAAAATGATTATTAACATTAATGTGAACTGAAATTCAATTATTATGTAAATAAGCAATTGCTACATACTTTCCTCATAATTTCCCAGTTTATGTACACCTTTGAAAATAATCAAGAGTAAATGAGTCTGTTTTTTTTAATTCTACAAAATATCTACTGTTTTCATCTTTTTCAGATAAAATAAACTTGAATGTTGCCTAAAATACAAATAAATTAGATATTAATCTATATGGAAAGGTTCCTTCCTTATCTTACTTCAGAGACCTTAATGTTCCCATAGTGATGATTGGGTTCTTTTTTCAGGAAAGTAATCGAGTATATTTGATAGTTCAGCTTTGTCAACATGCCACTTCCAATCAGATGCCTCTGTAGATCACTTTTCTTTGAATAAATAATTGTTGCCTAAAATGCAAGATCAACGAAATGTAGAGATATAAAAGAAATGAAATTATTTTAGATATATTTTTACTATTTTGTTTTTCCTTTCTCAAAATCTGAAGAATGTTAATATCATATGTTGTATAGCAATCACTTTTAAAGTATTATCAAGTTTTATTGCTAAACATGATGTTTTTGGAGTTTTCATTTTCAGAATTAAAATAATATTTTTTAAAATGTGTTTTGTTTAACAAAAGAAAAGTTTACAGAGTTGAAATATGCATCACACTGGGCATTTATTATAGTGTTTTCTTCAATGTATGTAAATGTCTTACACTTGTAATCAAAGCCTTAATGCAATGCAAATATAACTAAAATGGACAAAGTCCAATGACTTCTTCACCTATAAATATTTACACACTTCACTGCAACCTATGTGTAGTCGGGAAATATGACAGTCTTTTCAATCCACAACTTTCTAAAAAAGATTAATCCTAACTGAGAGTTGCAAAAATGTATGCAGCTCAGAAAGGCATAAACATTAGTTTAGGCAAAAGTATAGTCACAAGGTTTAATTACAAAGCAAGGAGGTACATGCTTAGCTTAGTTAAATCAAAACTCTTCAAATAGATGTTCAGCTTAGACTGAGACAGCCCTCTTTGGTATGGACAAATAAAAAACAATAAAATAAATCTAATAAACCAAAAGTAAACCTTTTATAGTCCCTACAAAATCTAGAAAGACTTCCCTGGAATGTTTAATAATAGTTTCTCAGGGAAACTATTAACTAGGAACAAGGAAAAATTAACTAATCACAAGTATAATGGACAGGTAAAAACTCTAAGGAATTGGGTAATTATTTTGAAAACCAGTTTGATCCTAGACTTAATGAAGAGTCTGAAATATCTTCATTCTGTTTATTAAATATGATGCACTAGGTTAAATCTTAAGGTAGTTAAAAAAATAAGATCCAGGTTCACATAAAAACTTGATTTAAATCCTTACATAAACATTACAAACTATAGGCAAGTGATTAATTTGAGTCCACTTAGATTTTTTGTTTCTGAGTCTAATTTTCCTAACTTATAAATGGATATAATAACACTACTCACTTTTCTTTCTTTCTTTTTTTTTTGAGTTGGAGTGTCCCTCTGTCGCCCAGACTGGAGTGCAGCGGCCGCTCCCGGCCACCACAGCCTCGACCTGCCGGGCTCCGGCCATCCTTCCGCCTCCGCCTTCCGAGTAGCTGGAATTACAGGCATGTGCTACCACGCCCAGCTGATTTTTTGATTTATTGCAGAGATGAGGTCTGGCTGCCCAGGCGGGTCTCGAACCTGCGGGATCAGGCAATCCACTCACCTCAGCCTCCTTTTCAAGGATATAGTAAATATATTAAATATCAAACGAAGCATTCTCGGCCACTGCTTTGCTAAAGTTATGGCCAGGCCATGTTTCCTGGTTTTGAACCCCTCCCCTACCTTGGGGAGGTGAATCTCCTTTCTCTCGCTGTCAAATTTACTTTCTAAATAAACTATATTTTCTAATCTAAAAAAATAAAATAAATAAATAAATGAGGCATTCTCTGCAACCAACCTAATACAGAGACGGGCAAGTAGTAAGCACTTAATAAATGTTTATTTATTTGGAACACAATTTCTTACTTAAAATGAGTTGCAAGAAGTTCTTTTGAAGTTTTATATATATATATATGTATGAATATATATGTGTGTGCATATATGTACATGTGTGTATGAGGTAACAAAAATTCAAATAAGGTTTTCTAAAAATCTCTTTCTTCCTTGAGGTTTCTAGACTGAGATGAACTTTAAACTCATAAGGAATACTAAATATCACTTTCAGTGAGACTAAATCTACCATTCTCATGCCACTTGTAGTCAATTTTATTAGATTAAAAAGTAAATAGAATTTTCAAAGATCCTTAGCAGGTTGCAAGTATTTCACATTTACAATATAAATTCTAATTTTTGAATTACCTTCAATAGAAAAATTAGCATGTTAAATCATGGATACTGATTTCAAATACGCTATCTTCATTACTGACAACACTGATTTTTTTAATATTTTATTATATTTTTAATTGGCAAATTATATATATAGTCATGGGGAACACTGAAATTTTATGATATACATTGTGAAATTATTGAAGCAGGCTAACTAAAATATCCATCACCTCATTTACTTTTCCTTTCTCTGTGGTGAGAACTTTTAAAATCTCTCTGAACAATTTTGAGACATGCAATAATTATTATTAGTGATAGTCACTGTTATGTACAATGACTACTAGAACTTGTTCTTTTTGCCTAACTGAAACTTTATGCTAATTGATTAACATCTCCCATTTCCTTATTTACAAATTTATTGAATTTGCAGAACAATACTGAAAGGAGCAATAGCATAACAATATTGAGTCTGCTATTCCATGACACTGTATAGCTCTTTGTATATTTAGGCTTTAAAACATTATTTTTATTTTGCATATTAGAACTATAAAAGCTGTGTCTACGGGGGTGCCAAAACGTCTGCACATTTTAGTATGACATTCAATCAAAAGTTGACCTTAATCAAATGAATGTTTGTGTCACCACGTGCCAGGCAGGACAGCCAAAGAAAATGGCAGAAGCCCAGTTCCCAGTTGAGCAAACATCATGCTACACACTACTACAATAATTTAATTCAACTTTGAATATATAGATTGCATCTCTTAAAATGTGTACACATTTTTTGGCACCCTCGTGTTTATGGTATACAACATGATGATTTAATATATGTATAAATTGTGAAAGGTCTAAATAAAACTAATTTTATATACATTGCTTTCCAAATATTTCTTGTTATAAGAAGACAAAATCTACTCTCAACAAATTTCAAGTAGAGAATATATTATGGGTAACTATAGTTACAACATTGTACAATAGATCTCATGAAATCTTTCCTATCTAACTAAAATTTTGTATTCTTTGACCAACATCACCCCCCCACCAGCTCCTGGTAAACACTATTCTACATTCTGCTTCTATGGGCTTGTTTATTTCAGATTTCACATATAAGTAAGATAATAAGGTATTTTTATTTTTGTTTCTGAGTTATGTCACATAATATCCTTCAGGATCATCCTTATCATTGGAAATGGTAGGATTTTCTCTTTTTTAAGGCTAAATAACTTTTATATGTGTGTCTATACATATACATATCTCAGATTTTTCTTGTTTTCTCATCCAATTAATGGACAATTATGTTGATTTTTACATTTTGGTTACAATAAATAATGCTGAAAAAAACACGGGAGTACACATAACCTTTGCTACACTTTTAAAATTTTCTTAGAATATATATGCAGTAGTAATATTGCTGGATCACATGGTAGTTCTATTTTTAATTTTTATGAGAAATCCTCATACTGTTTTCATAATGACCACATTAATTTACATTTCACCCATAGAGTACAAGGTTTTTCTTTTCTCCACATTCTTGTCAATGCTTGTTATGCTTTGTCTTTTTAATAATGGCCATACTAACCAGGTGATAGCTTATCATGGTTTTAATTTGCATATCTCTGATGATTAGTAATATTTAGTATTTTTATGTACCTGTTGGACATTGGTTTGTAATATTTTTGAGAAATGTCTATTTAGATCATTTCCCAGTTTTTAATATGGTTGTTTTCTTATAATTGAGTAGTTTGGTTCTTTGTATACTTTAAATACTACCCTTCTGGCAGGTGTATGATTTATAAATATTTTCTTCCAATCTCCGGGCTCTCCCTTCACCTTATTAATCTTTCTTCTTTGCTGCACAAAGTCTTTTTACTTTGATGTCATTCCATACATTTATTTTTGCTTTTCTATCCTGTGTTTTTAGGGTCATATCCAAGAATTTTGGCCCATATCAACGTCATGGAATTTTTCTCCTTTTTTCATTTAAAGGTTTTTATTTTCAGTTCTTACATTTAAGGATTTGATATACTTTTAATTGTTTTTTGTATAAGATGTAAAATAAGAGTCTAACCTCATATTTTTAGGTGTATATTCTGTGTTTTCAACATTTATTTAAAATACTATCCTTTGCCCAATATATGTTCTTAGTATCTTTGTTTTCAAATATCAATAGAACATAAGTGCCTAAATTATTTCTGAGCTCTCTAACTTATTTCACTGGTCGGTATGTCTATTTCCATGCCATTATCATTCTGTTTGATTACTCTAGCATTGCATTATATTTTGAAATTCGGGAGTGTGAAGCTTCTAATTTTGTTCTTTATACTGAAGATTGCCTTGGTTATTCAAAGGCATTTGTAATTCTATAAGCATTTTATAATAATATTTTTTCTATTTCTATGATGAACAACATTGGCATTTTGATCAAAATTGCACTAAATATGTAGATTGCTTTGAGTAGTATGGATATTTTAAGAATAGCAATTTTTTGAATCCATGAACATAAGATAACTTTCTATTTCTTTTTTTTTTTTTTTTTTTTTTTT
>NW_007252322.1:144919-155134 GCF_000164805.1 Carlito syrichta
TTATTGTAGAGATGAGGTCTCGCCAAGTTGCCCAGGTGGGTCTCGAACCCTCGGGCTCAGACAATCCACTCACCTCAGCCTCCCAAAGCACTGGGATTGCAGGCTGAGCCACTGAGCCCAGCTGCCTCTATTTCTTCTATTATCTAAAATTTTTAAATAAATGTTTTACAGTTTTGTTAGACAAATCTTTTACCTCCTTGGTTAAATTATGCCTAAGTATTTTATTTCTTGATGCTATTTCAAATGTGATTTTTTTCTTAATTTATTTTTCAGATAGTTCACTGTTAGGGTATAGAAGGGATACTGATTTTTATATGCTGATTTTGTGACATGCACATTTTCTGAATTTATGCATTAAATTCACTTAGCAGCCTAATAGATTTTTTGGGGGGGGTAGAGTCTTTAAGGTTTTCTGCATATAAAATCATTTTTCAGCAAGCAGAAACAATTTCATTTCTTCTTTTATGCGGAAGACTTTTATTTTCTTGTTTAACCTATTTGTTCTGGGTAAGTCTTCCAGTACTGGTTGAATAGAATTGGTGAAAGTGGACATTCTTGCCTTTTTTCTGATTTTTAAGATTAAAAAGTCATTCGCTTTTCACTGTTCAGTATGCTGTTAGCTGTAGCTTGCTATGTGAGTCTTTATCGTGTGGAGAAACATTTCATCTATACTTAATTTGTTGAGTGTTTTTATCATAAAAGAAGAATGAATTTTGTCAAATACTTTTTCTGCATATATTAAAATGATTATATGGTTTTGAAACATACTTACATATCAGGGATAATCTCACCTGATTATGCTAAATGAATATTTAAATATATTGCTAAATATGCTTTGGTAGTATTTTGTTGATCATTTTTTACAACTATACTCATCTGGAATATGGTTGTAATTTTCATTTGTTGTTCTGCCTTTGTCTGGCTTTGGTATCAGGATAATGCTGGCCTCATAAAATGTGTTTGTAAATGTAATTCCCTCTCTTAAATTTTTTGAAAGAGTTAGAGAAGGATGAATGATCATTTTTCTTTAAATGTTTGGAAAACTTAGTCATGAAGATATCTGTTTCTGGGTTTTACCAGGACCAAGGTCTCTTTGATGGAAAATCTTGTATTACTGATTAAATAGTCTTAGTTCATATTGATATGCTTAGATCTTTTTTGTTTCTTCATGATTTAGTCTTAGTTTATATGAGTATGGACATTTATCCATTTTCTCTAAGTTATTCAATTTCTTGGAAAATAATTTTTTATACTATTTTCTTACCATTCTTTGTACTTTTGTGGCATTAACAATAATGTCTCCTCTTTTATTTCTGATTTAGTTTGAGTTTTGGGGGGGGCTTATTTGTTTGTTTAGTAGAGCTCAGAT
Source organism: Carlito syrichta (assembly GCF_000164805.1). Classification (NCBI taxonomy): domain Eukaryota; kingdom Metazoa; phylum Chordata; class Mammalia; order Primates; family Tarsiidae; genus Carlito; species Carlito syrichta. The sequence goes on from NW_007252322.1 coordinate 146,289, forward strand.
GCTAAGGACCTGTCAATTTTGTTTAGACTTTTTAAAAAACCAACTTATAGTTTTATTAATCTTTTCTATTGTTTCATTTTCTATCTCATTTATTTTTTCAGTTCTCTTTCTATTTTCTTCCTTCTGCTGACTTTTAGCTTAGTTTGCTCACCTTTTTCTGGTTTCTTGAGTTGTAACATCAGACTGCTTATTTTATATCTTCTTTTTCTATGTAGACATTAAATGCTATAGACTTCCATCTTAGAACTTCTTGTACTACATTCTAAGTGTTGGTATGTTGCATTTCCATTTTTATTTGAAAACACTAAAAATTTCTTTAATTTCTTCCACGATTCAGTTATTGTTCTGGATCACATTGTTTCATTTCCACATATTTGTGAATTTTTCATGATTCTGTCTGCTATTGATTTCTAGTTTTATAGCATTGTGGTTGAAATAGATATTTGATATGATTTGTTTTCCTAAATTTGCTAAGACTAATTGTAGGTCATAACATATACTCTATCTTAGAGAATGACTGTGTGCTTTTGAGAGGAATGTGTATTCTGTTGCTGGTCGATAGAATGTTCTGAACATGATTATTTGGTCCATTTGTTCGAAAATGTGTTTTCAAGTCCAATATTTTCTTATCAATTATTTCTCTGGATAATTGATGTGTTTGTTAAAAGTAGAGTATTAAACTTCCCTATAACTGTACTGCAGTCTATGTCTCCTTTCAGAAGTCTTAATATTTGTTTAATATATTTAGGTGCACCAATGTTGGATGCATATATATTTATAATTGCTATAACCTCTTAATAAATTGACCCTATTATTATTATATAATGAACTCCAATGTCTCTTTTTACAGTTTTGATAAATAAGTATAGCTACCTCTGCTCTATTTTGGTTTTTATTAGTATGGTTTTTTTTTTTCTATCTCCTCCCTTTCAGTATATGAATGTTTTTTAAAGGTGAAGTGACTTTCTTGTAGGAAGTTGAGTCTTGTTTTTTTTTATATTCATTAAGCTACTCTATATTTTTTGATTGGGGAATTTAATTCATTTTCAATCATAGTAAATATTGTTAGGTAAAAACTTGCTAGTGCAATTCTGCTCATTGTTTTCTAGTTGTGTTTTCTTTGTTTTTCTTCCTCTCTTTCTTTTGTGGTTTGAGAATTTTTTGTAGTGGTATACTGTAAATATTTTCTGCTATCTTTTGTATCTAACTTAGGTTTTTGTATTGTGGTTGTCATAGGCTTATATAAACAAGTTATTTAAAGCTGATAACAAGTTAATTTTTATCCCATACACAAACTCTGCAGTTTTACTCCCATTTTCCCCATGTCTTATGTTTTTATATCAAAAGTTACACTTTTTATTAGATGTATTTATTTAAAAATTATTGTATAGTTTGTAGTTTAGTTCTTTAATCTTTATACCACAGATATGTTATATACACATTACTATTACAGTATTATAATATTAAAGTGTTATAAATTTGAAACTGTATTTACTTTTACCATTGAGTGTTACGCTGCTGTGTTTTTCATGTAACTAATAAGCATTTTTTTCTTCATTTAAAAAAAATTCCCTTTAGCTTTTTTTTTGTATTGCAGAAGTAGTGGCAATAAAATCCTTCAACTTTTGTTTGTCTGACAAATTCTTACTCTCTCCTTTGTTTTTGAAAGACATAGTTGCTGAGTGTAGTATTCTGGACTGGCAGTTTTATTTTATTTTGTTTGTCTTCCTTCAAAATTGTGATAGTATTATCCCTTCCCTTTATGGCCTGCAAGATGTCTGCTGAAAAATCCTCTGTAGTCTTATTGAGTTTCCCTTGTATGTAACATCTGACTTTTAACATTGTCTCTTTTTACCTTTTGACAGTTTGATTATAATGTTTTTTTATAATAATCTTATTTAATATTCTTTTTGATTTCTAAATCTGGGTTTTGATTTTTTCTAGGCTTGAATATTTTTTTGCTAATGTTTCTATTAATATGTTCTCTGTTCCTTTCTTCTTTTTCTTGAAATCTAATGATACATACATTGTTCTGCTTTATAGTATACTGCAGTTTCTTAAGTTATCTACATAATTTTTTCATTCTTTATTTGTTTTGCCCCTCAGATTGTATAGTTTCTAGTAACCTGTCTTCAAGTACATGGATTAATTTGCTTTAGTAGTCTGCTATTGGATGTCTTGATTAAAATTATTATCAGTTATTGTACTTTTCATCTCTATAATTTCTCTTTGGTACCTTTTAATATTTTCTACCTTTTTGTTCAAATTTTCAGTTTGTTCTTGCTTTGCTTTCCTGACTTTGGTGAGGAGACTATCTTTATGACCATTAGTTTGAATTCCTTATTGGCTAAATTGCATATCTCTATGTCACTAGAGTCAGGTTCTGGATATTTATTTATTTGGAACCTAATTTTAATTTTTGTTTTTATTTTCTTGAATCTTTGTATTGGTTTCTGCAGTTAGTAAGACAACAGCCTCTCCCTGGTCTTGTCAGACTGGTCTTCTGTAGGAGAAGGGTTTCAACAACTTATCCAGTCAGGATAAAGTGGTAACAAAAACTCCTTTCAGAAAGAAGTTGAAAGTCCTTTGTTATGGTCTTTTCTCTATACTATTTCTAGGGAGCCTTTCAAGTACTTGTGTGACTACTCAAAGTTGAGAATAAAGCTCTTGTTTAGGCTCCTGAAGGCCTATTGTTAGCTCAGTTAACTCCCTGGTGCAGACTAATTAGAAGATCAACTATAAACAGTAGCAGTTGGCAGGTATTGGCAAACCCCTTCCAGGGAGAAAGTGGGAGCCTTAAGTTTTAGCTTTTTGTTTCTTCTTTCCCTCTTATATCAGGGGATGAAGCCCCTGCAAGTGCTTGTGAGCTTACATAAAACTGTTGCATTGTCCTGTGGCCTACAAAGACTTGTGTGTGCTTAATCCTTGCTTTTCCCTGTGATAAGCACATTAAGAGCCAACCCATATGGAACCTTAGATTTAGGGTGCTATATGTATGGTCCAAACCCTTCTCTTCACAGGGAGAAACTGAATGTTGAGGACTCCTCTTGATTGTGTGATGCGGTGTCAGGGATGAGGTTTGTGTCCTAGTGTAGGTCAGATTTTTGTGCCCAATGTGGATATTTTTTCAGTTGTCCAGTGTGCCAATGTCTCTCAGCTGCTTTCTTCAGAGGGAATTCATCCACGTTTATGTGATGCCTCTGTGGGTGGTGGCAGAGTTAAAAACCCTTCTGTTCCACCATGTTGCTGATGTCATTTTCTTTTTTTAAAAAATTAGCAGTTATACTGAATTGTCTGTTTCATTTTACGGTATATTAATTTGTGACAATAGTATTTTCAAAATACATTACTCTTTAAATAATTTCAGATACCTTTTTATAGTTTCTCCTAAAGTTGATAGCCCTATATGTTTTTAGAATGAATAAAGCCCCTAACTAGGCCTTAAGTAAAGAAGCTCCTTTTCGTTTAAAGCTTTACTTTCTATAGTGATATGAATCTGAACAGCAATATGAATGTTACATTCTAAGATTTAAGTATTTCTGGAATGCCATTTTTAGTTTTGTAAATTAAAGAAGTGCTTAATTATATAACATTATCTTTTTTCCAAGAAATTTTTCCTTGGATCCTTCCTATGAATTTACCTTTAATTCAAAAGTTACAAAGCTTTTGTATTTTTAAATTCCATTTGTTTCTACATAGGTGCTGCATATTATGTAAAACACAAGATAAAAGACTGGATTGCTTTCATCTCTTTAACCATGAAAGTGTTTCCAAAACTACATGAAATTTTAAACAAACTCAGATAAAGTTGTTTTATTTAACTTATAAGTTAATGAAAGACCAGAAAGATGTTAAAAATAAGTTCAATTAAGAATCTTAAGAATAAACACATATAGAGAACATTTTAGAAAATTAAAATAAATTCAACAGAAAATAACTTATTATGGGTGTGATCGTTTTTATCTTCACCTAACAAAATTGACTTGCATTTCTATAGGCAATCACTTATATAACCAGAAGCGTGTTTTTTTTACGATTTGAAGAGTTGCAAAATAGCTCAAAGACAAGGAAAAATGTAGACCTCTATTGAATCAGACAACAGAGTGTGTACTAGGCAATAGCTCATACTTAATTTCAATCTTTCAAAATTATTTTGAGAGAATTTGGAAGCGGGGTGATGTGAAAAAGTTAAAGAACATCACATTGATTATATTGAATTGTCACCATTGTTCACATGTTATACAGTAGCAAAAAAGGCAGGGAGATACAACTAACACTGGGTGCCCACAATAAATAGACTCTTTACTAATGAGTTTAAATATTCTATTTTATTAATTTTTGTAAAAGCTCTTAAAGTCAGGCTTTTTTTTTTTTTTGCAGTTAAATTGTGCTCCTGAGGGAAGAAAACAACAGATATGTTGGAGTCTTAACCCCTGATACCTATGAATGCTGTTGTATTTAAACGTAAGGTCCTTGCAGATGGAGTTAGCATATAAGTTAAAATGAGGTCATACCGCAGTAGGGAGGAGTCTTACAAAAACAGAGGAGACAGAAACAGACGCACAGAGAAGTGCCATGTGATAATGGTGGCAGAGGTAGAAATGTTATGGGTACTGTGTGGCCAAGGAAATTAAAGTATTGCCAGAAAGAGAAGTTAAGAGGAAGGAATGGAACAGATTATCTTCTAGAGCTTTAGAAAGATCATGGCACTGCCAACACCTTGGTTTTGAAGGTCTAGCATCCAGAGCTTTGAGAGACTAAATTCCTCTTACCTTCAGCCATCAAGTTTGTGCTAATTTGTTAAAGTAACCATAAAAAAACTTAAAGAATATTTTATAATTTAGATAATGTTATCAAAACAGGTGAAGGTACAAACTTTACACAGGTACCCAAAATTTTGCCTCAGGTACTTTTGACCCAAATCATACTTCTCATTTTTTATGCCTTAACACATTTTTTTATTGAAAAAGAATTTAAATGATACCAGTATTTTAATTTTGTATTAAGTATTCATCAAGCCAGGCTCGGTGGCTCAACCCATAATCCCAGTGCTTTGGGAGGCTGAGGTGAGTGGATTGCCTGAGCCTGTGGGTTCGAGACCTGCCTGGGCAACTTGGTGAGACCTCATCTCTACAATAAATCAAAAAATTAGCTGGGCATGGTAGCGCGCACCTGTAGTTCCAGCTACTCGGAAGGCTGAGGCGCAAGGATCGCTGGAGCCCAGCAGGTAGAGGCTGCGGTGGCCAGGAGCGGCCACTGCACTCCAGTCTGGGTGACAGAGTGGGACTCCAACTCAAAAAAAAGAATTAATCAGTTTATTTTTATTAGTAAATTATAATCATTAATGAAACTTTTCCAAACAAGTGATAATTGTATTTTATTATTAAAGATACATTACTGGTTTTTTTTCTTCTTTCTTTGTATAACAAGAAAAAAAACTTAAAATGGAGCAAGACAGCAAAAATATTAGGTGAAAAATGTCCAGTAACTATGATAGAGTATGTCTTATAATTTATTCTCTTTGTTTCTCTTATTGTAGATAACATTCTATCTAATAAATGAAAACAGTTATGTATTTTTAATAAAAAATGAGATGTAAACTTAGGTATAAAATGTAAATAATTTTCAGTGTTTTAAGTATTTGCTATGGTGTGAAGTTTTCCTTTTTTTTTTTTTTTTTTTAATTGGAGTCTCACCCGTCGCCCAGGCCAGAGTGCAGTGGCATGCTCATGGCCACCCCAACATCTGTCCACTGTGCTCCAGCAATCCTTCGGCCTCAACCTTCCAAGTAGCTGGAATGACAGGTGTGCACTAACACACCAGCTAATTGTTCAATTTATTGTAGAGACAAGGCCTTGCCAGTTTGCCTGGGCTGGTCTCGAACCCACGAGCACAGGCAATCCACTCGCCTTGGCCTCCCAAAGTGCTGGGATGACAGGTTGAGTCACCAAGCCTGGCATGTGTGAAGTTTTCATGTCGTTCTGTGAGCTTTCGTTTTCTAGTACTGTTAGAGAAACAAGCACAAATATAACTTTTTGTTTCTGATTTGTAGAAAATATAGCTATAAAAATATGTTCATCAATGGAGCACAAATAAATTATAATCATGCATAGTTTCACTCACCAGAAATATTTTTGGCACATAAAATTTTGCTACATTTTCTTATACGCACACATGTATACACAAACACACACACAAACACGAATGGTTATTTTTACAAGCGAGCATGCAATTTAAATTCTATAGTTATAAAATATCTAAATATTTGTTTTGAAAGCACATTATTTTAGTGCAACTTTTATTAATTTATTGGACAGTAAACTTTATTTTAAGTAGAGATATTGTAACAATCTGTGCTATATGTCTATGAAACAGCATACTTATTTTTTAGGAGATCCAATTTTTAAAAATTGTTCTGAGTCACAAAATGAATAATACATTTGAAATAAGAAATTATGTTCATTTTTAAATGTTATTAAAACTGTATTAAAAATGCTGTCTTTATCTTCTTACTACTTAGGTCTTAGGTGGTTATCTCAATAGATATATGTCAGTAATGAAGACAAAACTTCATTTTTTATGCCCTACTTTATGAAAAGTAGGATTTGGGCCAAAAGTTAGTATGTGAAGTCTATAACTAAACAGCAATGTTTATTTTCCATTTGAACTGTTATAGATTTGTTCTTGTAGGTGCTAGTAACCAAGTCTACATGAGTGGATTCTTTTTTTGTTCACTAATTTTTTATCTGTCACAGGTAATATTTTGGGATTTCTTTAGCCTGTGTTGCTGCCATGCAAACACACAGGATGACAAGTTAATTTTTAAAACTGTCAGAGAGATGCTCAAACATACACATTTCTCCTTGATCTTAAAGCACATTTAAAAAAAATTTACTGAAGAAAATGTTGACATTTTAGCACAATACAACATACTTCTATACTCAATTATTATTAAAAGACTTTACAGTGTATCTGGCTGACAGTGAATTCAGAGAACTACAAAATATTTAGTAGAACACCTGAAAATTAATATACCATAATTTTTGAGTCATATTAGTAATTGTTGACTCGCTTAGACGAGAGATGGCTAAGGAGAGATTAAGTACCCTTCTTCCCTCAATCTCATCTCCATTAATTAGCTGTGAATATTAAAGCCACAAGAAAATACATGTGTAGGAACCCCCCAAAAAAGTTTTAAGGTAATATAATTGCTCTCATAGTCCCTGTGAGAATTTTTTTATACCAAGTAAGATGTATTAATATGGAATATTCGCCCTGATATTTAATACATTCCTATAACAAAATATAAATATTAGATTAAGACTGTGATCCAAAGCAATATAAGTTTTTATCAGTTAAGCTCAAAGGAAGTTTACTCATCAGAAAATTTTATCTAAAAGTTTGTATTTCCAAATTATCTTATACATGATTTTCCACATTCTTAAAAAAAAAAAAAAAAAAAGATATTATAAATAAAAAAGAATAAGGGCAAAGGTAGATTTTTGGTTTGTTTTTCTTGAAATGAGCAAACAAAATAATATTGCTGTACATTGATAGAGATGATCAATTAGAATAAAAACAATAATGTAGAAGCAATAAGATAAAACAGCCACAGTAATTAGAGGAGAGTGGATCTGTCCTCATAAACAATGGTAAGGAATTTATATAGATTGGTATAAAGATGGCTCTATTGTGGCATGTGAAAAGACAATATGGGCCATTGCTTTGTTAGACTCTGGTGTGTCCACATGGCTCTTTCAGCTGTGGTTGCCATGTTTCCGAGCTTTGGTCCCCTTCCCTACCTTGGGGAGGTGAATCTCTGTTCTCCGTCTCTCTAATTTCCTCTCTAAATAAACTACATTTTCCAATCTAAAAAAAAAGAGAAGACAATGTGGATTAACATAGACACACACTGGAGATATGGGGAAAGGAAATGACACAGACAAATGAATATGCACAATAAAAGCTAATTTTTTTTTTGTAGAATGTTTTTATTGTTATTAATTGACATATAATAATTGCATGTATTTATGGAGTGCTTTGTGATATTGTAATACATGGGTGTAATGTGTAATGATAAAATCAGGGTAATTAGTAAATCTGTCATCTAAAACATTAATAGAAACATTTAGAATTGTTGCCATTTAAAAATATACAATAAATTGTTAACTATAATCACTTTACGCTGCTATAAAACATTAGAACTTATTTCTCTTATATAGCTATACTGTTGTATCTGTCACAAACCTCTTTATATCCTCAACTTCTACCTTTCTTAACCTCCGACTATTGTGCTCTTTACTTCTACAAGATCAACTTTTTTGGCTTTCAGGTATAAGTGAAAACTGAAGCATTTATCTTTCTTTCTTTTCTTTTCTTTCTTTTTTAAAATTGGAGTCTCATTTCACCTCCCCAGCTATAGTGCATTGGCACACTCACAGCTACCACAGCCTCAACCTGCTGGACTCAGGTAATCCTTCTGCCTCAGCCTTCCAAGTAGTTGGAACTACAGGCACACACCACCATGCCTGGCTAATTTTCTTATTTAGTGTAGAGACGAGGTCTCACCAAGATGCCCAGACTAGCCTCGAACTCCTGGGCTCAGGCGACCCTCTTGTGTCCACATCCCAAAATGGTGAGGTTACAGGCGTAAACCACCATGCCAAGCCTGTAGTGTTTATGTTTCTGTTTGTGGCTTATTTGACTTAACATAATGTCTTCCAGGCTCATCCATGCTGCTGCAAAGGACACAATTTTATTCTTGTTTATGTCTGAGTAGTATTGTGTGCGCGCGCGCGCGCGCGCACACACACACACACACACACACACACACACACACACACACG
>NW_007252322.1:155154-209757 GCF_000164805.1 Carlito syrichta
TTACCTGGCTGGGTATCAATGTGATGATGGCTCATAAATGATTGGAGAGAGTTCCATCTTTTCAATCGCCTGGAATACCTTCAGTAGGATTGGTATCAGCTCCTCCTTAAATGTCTTGTAGAATTCTGCTGGAAAGTCATCTGGACCAGGGGGTTTTTTTTGTAGGAAATTTCTTATTACGTAGTCGATTTCCTTGATTGTTATTGGTCTATTTAGGGTCTCAATTTCTTCTTGTTCCAACCTAGGTAGGTTGTGTGATGTCAGAAAGTCCTCCATTTCCTTAAGGTTTTCAAGTTTGTTTCCATACAAGTGTATGTAGTAGTCTCTAATGATCTTTTGTATTTCTTCTGGGTCAGATGTGACTTCATCTTTTATGTTTCTGATTGTGCTTATTTGGTTTTTTTCTCGTTTTTTTCTTGGCCAGTCTAGCTAGGGAACCATCGATCTTGTTTATCTTTTTGAAGAACAAGCTTTTTGTTTCATTGATTTTTTGTATTATCTTTTTATCTTCTATGTCCTGGATTTGGGCTTTTATTTTGGTGATCTGGATTCTTCTGCTGAAATTAGGGTTTTTGTGGTCTTGCTTTTCCAGCTTCTTTAGGTGGCTTGTTAGGTTGTGAATTTGTGTTCACACACACACACACACACACACACACACACACACACGCCATGTTTTCTGATGGACACAAGTTGAATTTATATCTTGGCTCTTATGAATAGTGCTGCAATAAACATGGAACTACAGATATCTTTGACATATCTTTTCTTTGGATATACTGTCAGTAGTGAGATTGCTAGATCATATGGTATTTCTATTTTTAGTTTTTTGAGGAAGCACTATATTGTTTTCCATAATGTCTGTACTGATTTATATTCCCACTAACAGTTTGTAAGAGTTCACTTTTCTCCATATCCTCACTATTATTTGTTTGTTTATTTTTCTTTTTGATAATAGCCATTTTAACCGGGGAGAGTTTACATATCATTGTGACTTTTATTTGCATTTTTTTGTGATTTTGAGCATTTATTCATGTACTTATTAACCATTTGTGTTTCTTATTTTGAGTTATGTTTATTTAGCTCATTTGCTTTCTTTTTAATTGAATTAGTTTGTTGTTGTTATTGGGTTGTTTGAGTTTCTTGTAGGTTTTTGAAGTTAATTTGTCAGTGAACAGCTTGCAAATATTCTGAAATTGTCTCTTTATTAGTTGATTTCTTTGTTGTGTAGAAGCATTTTGGTTTGAAATAATCTGATTTATATGTTTTTGCTTTTGTTGTTTGTGTTTTGAAGTTTTATTTATAAAATCTTTGACCTAATAAGTGTCCTGAAGTGTTTCCTATTTGTTCTCTTCTGGTAGGTTTATAATTTTATGTCTTACATTTAAGTTTTTAACTCATTTTGAATTAATGTTGCATATGGTGAGAGATAGGGGTCTAGATTCATTTTTTTCTGCATATAGATAGTAAGTCTTTTCAGAACAATTGAAGTGATGGTCTTTTTCTCAATAGATGTTCTTGATGCCTTTGTAGTCAATTTATTGGCTGTAAATATGTGAATTTACTTCTGGGTTATCTATTAATTTTTATTGCTCTATGTATTGCTATAACTTTACAGTATATTTTAAAGTCTGGTAGTAGATATCCCCAGCTTTGCTCATTTTGCTCAAGATTGCTTTGACTATTCAGGGTCTTTGGGGATTCCATATAAATTTTAGAATTGTTAAACATTTTCTGTAATAAATATGATTGGTATTTTGATAAAGATTGAATTGTAGATTGGGTTGAGTAGCATGGTCATTCAACAATATCATCTATTCTAATCTGTTAGCATGGAATACTTTTTGTGTTGTTTATGTGTTTTATTCAATATTTTCATCAATATTTTATAGTTTTTTGTAAAAATATTTTATCTCCTTGGTTAATTCTAGATTTTTTTGTAATTCTTGTAAAAAGGGATTGCTTTTTTAATTCATTTTTTAGCTAGTTCATTTTTGATGTATAGAAACAAATCTATCAATTTTTTCCTCATCTAGAATGATGTTATCTATGGGTTTATCATATATAGTCTTTATTGTGTTGAGGCACTTCTCTTCTATACCAAACTTGTCAAGCATTTTTTTCATAAAATATATTTAATTTTGCCAAATGCTTTTTTTCTGTGTCTATCGAGATTATTATTGTTTGCCCTTTATTCTGTTTATGTAATTTATCGTGTTTATTGATTTGCATATGTTGAAACATCTTTACATTTCTGAAGTAAATCTTAATTATGGTGTATAATATTTCTAATGTACGGTTGTATTTTGCTATTATTTTGTTGAGAGTTTTTGTATCTACAGGGGTCATCCCCAGAATCCTGGAAATTATTTATTTTAAAGTATGTATATATTCTTACATGTTTAAACTTCAGTCACATTCAAAGCACTCTTCATTTGATGCAATATACCTATCAAGACACTTTCATTGTTCAAAACAGTTTTTAAACTCGTCAATTTTGATGGCTTTTAGTGCTTCTGTTGTTTTCTGTTTTACCTCTTCCACATTGGCAAAACGTTTCCCTTTGAGGAATTTTTTCAACTGCAGAAACAACAACAAAAAACCACTCAGGGCAAGCTAAAATAAATAGGGAGAGTGAGGTGCCGGGGACCAGCTCCAGCTGGGTTCAGGGTACCCCAAAGGCGGAGATGGCATCGGTGATTGGGGGGAAGAAGAGAGAGAAAGAAAGAGACTGGACTCTAGTGCAAAAGCGATGTGTGTTATTGGGAATTACAACAGGTCTTTTATACACAAAGTCAGATGTAGGAGGGGCTTCCCTCACCCACCAGAAATCTTAATCCATGAAAACTTGATCAATGATTACCTTTAAACCCTTTTCATATGATAATCTTAAAATCCCATAACAAAGGATAACCTAATCCATGACTGATATATTCTATAAACCTTTTTCATCCTAAACTGATTGATTTATGCCAAGTTAAACAATTCTATAGAAGCCTAAGTATTTACTTTACAAATGAAAGTGGCCCATCCCAGAATGTTTGGAATGTGGCCCAGTCCAAAGTTCACAGTGGGCTACCTGCAAGTAACCCAGCCACATTCTTTCAACAAAATGGCTGTCTTCTAAAACTGTATTCTACAATTTACACCTTCAATAAATCCTAAGATCATGACTCAGAAGCCTGTGACCAATACTAAGGATGTGACCCAAGTTTGAATTATAAGTTGTGTGAAAGCCAAAACTGCAGTTTGCGGAAGAATGGGAGCAATGAGCTTCTAAAGTGAGCTTGTGTTCGTCCCGGTCTCAGAGTTTCTATATTTTGAGCTCACCAGAGCTTAATCTGGTCAGTGTCGAGTAGAAAGGGGGAGGAAATGGGGTCAAGAGCTCCCGAACGCATCCTAGTGGTCTCGGGGTCAACGGCCCTTCCTGATCCCTAATGCTCAGGGGGCCTCCATGGCCGGCTCCCAACAGTGAGGCATGGGGGGGTCATGCTACTTTTTGTCAAAAATTGCTGTACAATCCAGCACAGTGTGGTCACTGTATGCTCATAAATCACCCATCATAAAATGGGCAAGCATGATGAAAGGATCTCAAAAACAAACATACAAACAAACAAAGAATACGCTGAAGTTGAACACAACCTCTTACAACAATGCTGCTTAGTACATTGATGTCAGTGGGTTCCTAGAACCTTACCTAATGGAGTAAACCTATACGACAAGGGGCCCACTCTCCAAAAATATAATTTCATTTTTTCCAGCCCTCTTCTTGTGTGTTCATCAAGTAATATTGGCCTGTAGTTTTGTTGTTGTTGCTGTGTCTTTCTCTGATTTTGGTATTAGAGCAATGCTGTCGCCATAAAATGAGATGAACAAAGCCAACGTTCTCTATTTAATTTTTTGGAATAGCTAGAGAAAAATTGGCATTAGTTCTTTTTTAAAATTCTGTAGAATTTAGTAGTGAAGCCATCTACTACTGGACTTTCTTTGTTGGGAGGCTTTTTTTATTACAGATTCAGTTTTATTACTTGTTATTGGTATGTTCAGGTTTTCTACTGCATCTTATTTCAATCACTGTGGGTTGTGTGTGACCATGAACTTACTCATTTTCTCTGGGTTTTTCAATTTGTTGGTGTACAATTGTTCATAATAGTCTCTGATGACTCTTTATATTTCTGTGGTGTAAAGCTATAGCCCCAAATCTGAGAGGGCTTGTGTACAATGCTTACCTATTCCAAAAAAGTCATCTGAAAAAAAAATCACCTGGAGATTCAGCACAGAGAGATATTTGTTTATTAAATTTATGAGAGGGCAGCAATGGCGGCATTTTGGTGAGGAATTCATGCCTCGGGACAGTACAGCAAGTTTTATAACCAAGTAAGTTAATTATTCAAATTTCTATATGGTATTTATAATCACATTGATTAAGAGTGACTACATTATCTCTAGGTTGCTTGGTGATGGGTCACCTGTGTCCCATGACTTACTGGGAATATGCACGTATGCTGCAGAGACCAGCCTAAGCCAGAGGATGGGAAGAAAAGAAGCCAGGTATGGGGGGAGAAAAGTTTATGTCCAGACATGAAACTCATACTCCTCCCCTACATTGACTTTTTCCCACCCATACAATCTTCTTGTAACATTGATCTTCGGCAAGTTCCCTGTCAAGGACACATGCGTCAAACATTGCACCCACATCCTGCATATGCAATAAAGGGCACAGAATCCAGACAGCAACATTGCTATACTGATTTTCTTACCTATGATTTCTTTTTGCCAAAAAGAGCTTAGTGGCCCAAAATACTTGGAAAAGGGGTCTTCAGCAAGTTGAGAAACAGCACTGATGTCAGTATTCAGGCCCTTAAGGATCATATGACCAATGTTTGGAATTTATACACAGCATTCAATTTTAAGTAGGGTGCAGGTGCCCTTCTGCAGAGCAGTTAGCATATCTAAAGCCGTTCTGTATTGTAACTTAACCATGCACATTTGTGTAACTTCATCATTGTGGAGGTGGATAGAGTATTTAACGTAACTAAAGGCTGTTGCAGTGTGGATAGCAAGGGCTTCTACAGCTTTTTCTATTAAGGTATTTTCTGCTTGTGGCATAAAGATGGACACTGGGTAAAACATCCAAGATGTGTATTATACTTGATGCTGGGCTGTGTGGTTCAAGTTGGGGTTCCATGGGGGAAAAGGATCTAAGACTCCCTGGGAATATATTGCCATCCGTACATGCAGATCAGTTGTATGGTAGGTAGGGCCAACCATGAGGGTTATCATGTCTTCCCCAGAGCACATTAGAGTGAGGGTAGTGGTGTCAGAGTACAAGGTTTAGGGGTCCAGCTGACTTCTTGGGCAGTTTCATGAGTGGTGTCATTAAGGCGCTCAATGTAGAGTAGGGCATGATCTCTCTCTGTACAACCATTAGCCATCCTAGTCCGTCTCATGCTGAACATCCCAAGTAGGGCCAAGTTTTATTGATCTGCTCCCTTACCAAGAAGAAAATGTGTTGTTTCTTGGTGCCAGTGCATCCACTAAGGACCTGTGGGGTGTTCCCTAAATGGGTCACAGTGACGAAAAAGCTTCCACTCTGACTTATAGGCCAGTTTTATTGTCCATGGCACTCCTGATATGGCCAATGCAGGGAATTCTGAGCAGACCCAGCATGCTGATTTATAGTGCACTGAGATGACGGTCCTCACCTTTTGGAGGAATGAATTCCCTGAGTCAAGGCTAAGGGTCACAAAATAAATGTTTGCAAGAAGCAACCCAAGGTACATCTCGATTATCGGGCAAGATACACGTAGCATTTATGTCCTGTGACAACACTATGACACTTTTGGAAAACTTCTCCAGCCTGGAACACCATACCCTATCAGGCCCGGGAGCCATCCTGTCCATGGCATGAAAGGACAGTGGGGAGTCCTGGGTTGACACATATAAATGATAATAGTTTCCCCTTTGAGTATTTGGTATCCAGAATTATTATTATTATTATTATTATTATTTTTTTTTTTTGAGTTGAAGTCTCACTCTGTAGCCCAGACTGGAGTGCAGTGGCCGCTCCCGGCCACCGCAACCTCGACCTGCTGGGCTCCGGCGATCCTTCCGCCTCAGCCTTCCGAGTAGCCGGAATTACAGGCATGCGCTACCACGCCCAACTGATTTTTTGATTTATTGTAGAGATGAGGTCTCGCCAAGTTGCCCAGGCGGGTCTCGAACTTGCGGGCTATCCACTCACTTCAGCCTCCCAAAGGCAGTACCCAGAATTATTACAGTTAATGGTACATATCTATTTTCCCATAGCCATAAGACAAATATCTAAATTATGATCTATCCCCTTTCTCCAAGGAACCAGCAGGGAGCCCCAGCGGGGTTCAGATTGATCTTCACAGGGCCAATGGAGAGCACTCCCTTCAGATAATATGCCCTGTGGGGTGGGTAGCAATAGGTTAGTCTCACTTCCCCAGCTTGGTCGCAAGGATGATTCTTGCATCCGGATTTGCATTCTCAGGGGCATCACCCACGGTTGTGTCAGCACACCTAGGGGTACCAGATGATCAATATGGGTTCTCTCATTGAGAGTGCAGACTGCTTCATGCAACCTGGTCATCCACCGCTGCAATGCCGTTATAACTTTCTATTAGACAAGTGCCTGTGGTACTTTAAGGTTAGTGGTAGGGAAAATCACCAGTCAATATGCAGCCGCTTAGCCCGTTGTTGCACTTGATGTCCAGTAAAGTGGGTTCTCTGTTCACTTTCAATGATTTTAGGGATGCTCTATGCTGCCAGGAGCTGTCCTCTCATTATTGAGTGACTGTCCTCTGAATATTGAGTGCTGTTTAGCTTGCTTGCTAGGTAAGGCCAGCAGTAATCCTGTAGTATTGTCAACACAAGTGAGAGCAAACTAAACCCCTTCTGACATGGAAAGGGGGCTGATACAGTCCACTTACCAGTGGGCCAAGATTTCATGGCCTTGTTTGATATGTCCACCTTCCACCTGCAGTCTCCATGGGTGCCTCTCAGCACACTCAAAGCAGTCATTGCAAGCAGTCACTATGTCAGAGTATTTAATGGGAAGCCCCCAAACTTTTGCAACTGCCCACAGTGTTTTCTATCCAGCACATCTCACCTTATGGTGTAGCCAACTGGCTACATCCTAGGAGGGGCTTCTTCTAGCCACCTTATGAGGGCTAGAGTGTCTGCCTCATCATTCCCCTGACTCTGCAGGGGAGAATGCCCAGAGACATGGAAGATAGTAATTTTCTTTTGGAGGCTCGTAGCATAGACGTTATGCTACATATCTTGGCCCAACAGGAGCTTGTTCATAATTGTCCATCGCTGTTGGTGCCATTGTGGCGTCCACAATGTGAGTCCTTTGACGACCACCCAATTTTCTGTGAAAATAGTCAGTGGGCCTGGCTCTTCCGATACCACTAACCACACTGCCTGCAACTCTGTCCACAGATTGCTCTGCCCAGTCATGTCTGCCATCCTGCATGGTCTCTGTTTTTGACTGGTATGCAGTGGCTTGATATCAAAGGGGTTGCTGCCAGTGTGATCTGTTCATTTCACTAAGTCTCTTCTCGAACTGGTGTTATTCCCTCCCTAAGGCATGATAGGGTGATAACTATTTGCCTCACCAATTGCTCACCTATTTTGACGATCATTATCAGTCCTGAGAATGCTGCAGTTCCTGGCTTAGAGAATTTGTGGAGAGCTTGCTACAGTGCTGGAGGTATGCTTGCCATTTAATCGGGGTATTCGTCTGTGCAGCTGAGCTGTGAAGCCTATGAGAGAGGTTATGGATCCAGCCCACAATGGTCAGGGAAGTGAGCACAGTTACCAGGAGGTGTTGGGTAATCGGCTCCGTTGCCAAGAGAGCTTGATGTATTGTGTTGACCTGCTGTTTGATAGGGCTGTAGTGGGTTTCAGAGCCTTTCCAGGTAGGCAACCAAAAGCCAGTGGGAGGTTGAGCCAAGTATACAATGTACAGTCTACGGGGCAGGTAACCCATGCACAAGGTTAGTGTCACCCTCCAAAGCTTAACTGATTTATCAACATACCCATCTGTGGTAGTTAAATGTGTGAAAGGTGGTTAAACCCAAAAGTACTTGGGTTACCATTTGTTAGGGTGTATTCAGCACCCGCGTATGCCAACACTATTATTCTTTGTGTTTTCTTTGGGTCCTATATACAGCAAATTCAACATGTGGCCTCTGATCTATGGAAGAGGTTCACACATCCTTAGTGTCTTGGCCACCCCCTAGGCCTGAGGCCAGTCATAGTCGAAGTCTATTATCCTTTGAGGAAACCCTGGGCTCAGCCTGAAGAGTAGCAACCCATCTGTGAGCCCCTTCCTTCATTGCATCTTGTAGCCTCAAGGGCAGGACCTTCTTGATACAAGGGGTCCACTCTAATATCCAGACCTCAGTTCTTTTTTCCAAGATACATTGCTAATGCTTTTCTTTGGGATATTTTTTCCATAATCTCACCAACACTGCACTAGACTGTGTATCTATCTTATATGGATTCGCCCTTCCTTAATCAAATTCATCTACATTTGCTTCGGGTTACCTCTGTGGAACCCTCTGTCCTTTTTATCCCTTTGGGCTCTCTTTCACCTTTCACATTCCCCATTTTTGTCTAATCAAATCTGTTTCTGCCAGGTCTGTGATAGCCTGCATGGCCGCCTGTACCATCCCACCTGTTAGCTGAGAAAGCACAGATATCAGACTTCCATGAGAGGAGGGTGGAGCTGACAGTAACACCTTATTTCTTATGCCAGTTGTACAAGGTACTGCAACTGGACCTTCAAAGGGGTCTACATATATGGGCTGATATATTCCCGATTCCCAGAGTCAGTCTTGTAGCTCTTCCATGGTGTTAACGCCCAGGGAGGAACGCTGTTTCAGGGAAGGATGGTTGGTAACCCAAGCCATCTTCATCAACTCTTTTCCAGATTTTACCATTCTACCAGCTCAGTATCTCATACCCTTAACAACCAGCCTACTAGGCTTTCCTTTCCCCTTTGCCTAAATTTTGCTGCCAGCTTTCTCAGCTCTGCTGAAGTATATGGGCACATGTTTTTGTGTGTCTACTGCAGAGGAGGTCATATAGATATACACATCCTGGATTGCGGCCTTCTGAACACTCCTGTTTTTTTTCCATTTACAGTGGGCTACCATAGTGTAGAAGCATGCTGTGGCAACCCTTTTTCTTTCACTTTCTCAAAACAGCATGCCAAATTGCATAGTTGGCGGCTAGTATCGTGCAAAACAGGAGCCATTCCACTGTCCCTGTGGCTGCAAGGCTGTTTTTTTTCTCTTTTGTAAGTGTCCTTTCTCATGAACTGTTTTCAATAATTCCAACCAGCCAGCTGGCATTTTCAAGGCAAACCTGTACTCACATGGCAGCTCCCAGCTATTTACAAAGCTGGCAACTTCAGGCTACATAGTACCAGAGGTCCAACCTGGTATTTTCCCCAGTGACATTTCTTCTGGGATTCCCGCCAGTGACAATCCATCCTCCTTTGTCTCTCTGCTTGTTGCTACAATTGGGGAGGGGAGTGAGTTTCCTCTAGAATATCCAGTCAATGCCGCCAACTGTAATGCAAACCTGAGAGGGTTTGTGTGTAATGTTTGAAGTGTTCAACAATTGTAACTTCGTTAATCAGTAGCTTTGTGTGCACTAGCTTGTTATAATTTAGTCTTAGAAACCCCATGTGGTAGTTCACACTTTAGTAGTTGTGCACAAAATTTACCTCCTTTGAGTGCAATTGCTGTAACCATTTCATGAACCCACCTCCCCACAAGTTTCTTATCTACTGCCCCCCTTTTGCTTGACTGAAACCATATGTTCTGTCAAGAATGTAATCTTAACTACCCCAACCTTCCAGTAAGGCAGTAAACCATGTCCCATCTGAAGCTCAAGACAAACTGAGGTTAGAAGTGCTCGAGATAAACTGTTCTGTTCTAATCTGTAAACAAATTCCTGTGCCTCCCCCTCCCTCCTGTAGTTTTTGCCTTTATAAACTCTTTATATTCTTTGCTCGGGGTTGAGAGACTTTCTTGGCACTAGCCATTCTCGACTGCCAGCTAATAAAGGACTCATAATTTGGCCCTCTGTGTGTTGGAGACTGTTTTCTCGCACTCCAGTCATAACATGTTTACTATTTTAAAGAAGTCACCTAAAAGTTCATCAGGTAGAGACATTAGTTTATGAAACTTATAGGAGGACACCAATGGCTGCAGTTTGGTAAGGAATCTACCCATCAGGACAGTATAGCAAACAGTTTGATAATCACGCAAGTTAATTACTTAAAGTCCTGTACAGTATTTACAATCACATTGGTTAAGAGTGAAGACTGTATTATCTTTAAGTCTTTTGATTACCTGTATCCTGTGATAGGTCACCTGCATCTCATGACTCACTGCTGGGAATGTGCACATCTCCTGCAGAGGTCAGCCTTGGCCAGATGCTGCTCCTTGGAGAAGGGGCGGAAAGAAACCATATGAGAGGAAAAAAGTTATGTCCATACATTTACCTCACATGTGGTATCAATTGTAATATCTTCTCTTTTTGCTTTAGAATTTTTAAATTTTGGCATATTATTTATTTTTTCTGAGTCTAATTAATTGTCAATTTTGTTTATTTTTTGAAAGCACAACGTTTTGTTTCATTGCTCTTTGTATTTTTTTTTGGAAAGGTCTCAATTTTATTTTTGCTCTGATCTTTTTTCTACTAATTTTTGGGTTTCATTTGTTCTTGCTTTTCTATTTCCTTGAGGTGCATTTTTAGATGAAACACTCTTTTTACTCTTTGCAACATAAGTGTCTATTTCCATAAACTTTCCTCTTACTACTGGTTTTGCTATGTTGCCTATATTTTGGCATACTGTATTTTAATTTGTTTCAAAAAATTTTAATTTTCTTCTTATTTGTCAATCCATAGGTCATTTAGAGACATGTTGTTTAATTTCCATGTGTTTGGGCAGTTTCAAATATTTATCCCCTTATTGATTTATTGATTTTT
Organism: Carlito syrichta; assembly: GCF_000164805.1. NCBI lineage: Eukaryota > Metazoa > Chordata > Mammalia > Primates > Tarsiidae > Carlito > Carlito syrichta. Next base: position 166,189 of record NW_007252322.1, read on the forward strand.
ATTTTTTATTTTATCATGGTCAGAAAAGATCCTTGATATAATTTTACCTTTTTAAACATTTATTGAGAATTGTTTCATGGCCTAACATATGATCAATTCTGGATAATGTTGTTCCATGTGTTAATGAAAAAAGCTGATAAATGAAATGCTCTGTAAATGTTTGCTAATTCTATTTGATCTATAGTCCAATTTAATTTGATGTTTCTTTGTTGATTTTCTGTCTAGATAATCATCTAATGCTGCAAGTGAGGTGCTGAAGTCCTCAACTACAATTGTATTAGAGTCTCTTTCTCTCTTTAGATCTAATAGTATTTGCTTTATATATCTAGGTACTATGGTTTTGGATGGATATATATTCACAACTGTTTTTTTTTTTTTCTGAATTGATTTCTTTATCATTACATAGTGACCCTTGTCTCATTTTACTATATTTGGAAACGTGTGTTTAATCTGACATAAGTATAGCTATTCCTGCACAATTGGGTGTCAATTTGTGTGTAATATCTTTTTCCTTCTCTTCACTTTCTGTCTAAGTGTGTCTTTACAGGTGAAGTGAATTTTTTGTAGTCATTACATAGTTGGGTCTTTATTAAAATGAACTTAGCTAATCCATATCTTTGAACTGGAAGATTTAATCCATTTACATTTAAAGTCATTACTTATAACCTTAACCTAATATTGAATTAATATTGTTATTAATTTATCACTATTGCTAATGAATTAATACTTATATTAATAATTAACATTATCAGTGACTCCTGAAATTTTGTCAACTGTTTTTACTTGTTTTGTATACCCTTTCTTCTATTCTTTCTGGTTATCTTCACAGCTTGGTGGTTTTCTGTTGTAATAAAGTTTGACTTCTTTCTCTTTTGTATGTTAGTTCTACTAGTGAGTTTTATACTTTTGTGTTATTTCATGATGTTAGTTATTATCCTTTCACATCCTGAGTAGGACTCCCTTAAGCATCCTTGTAAAGGCAGTCTAGTGGTGATAAATTTTTCTTAATTGTTGATTGATTGAAAAATACTTTATTTCTCCTTTTTTTCTACACCCATTTCTGCGTTATGATGGAAAATGTGAAAGCACCACCTTCATAACAGCAACTAGCAAAATTTATCCCCAAATTAAATCAATATAAATTTTCAGAATTAAAAAAGATAATCTTAAGTGAGTTTTTGAATCTATTATAAAATAAAATAATCCATGATTGGCCTCACAGCCCCAGTCACCACCCCCAACCAGGTAACATGACAAGATGTCTGGGTCCTGTTTCACACAAGGATGTTGTGGTTTGTTTAACTAGTGTTCATTCTCAGATTACAGGCATCCAGCTGGGCATCTTGCTTCTCTGAAGAAAGATACGTAATTCCTGCTGATACTTCTGCCTGTTCCCCAGATACCCACGTAGGTGCCTTTTGAGGGGCCACCACCATCCCTGAAGCCTCCAGAGCCATGGCTTCTTGTCATGTAACTTCTGCTTGTGCTCGAAGCAGGTCTTTACTATGTGTTTATCTGTGATGTGACAAACTGACTGTTCAGGGGGCAGCCATGAAAGAAACACTACTGACTGTTTCATAGCCTTCAGGCATCTATGTTCCTTTCAAAGCCCACATCTGCTGTTTCTAAACTGCAGCCAAAGCAACCATAGTGCGTGGCTGCATTCTTCAACATTTCACATTCAGCAAAGAGCTCCTGAATATTAGCATCTGATACTCTGAAATGTGGACTTGACACTGTCAGTTTCCCACCTATCTCTGCTCAGTGCCACCTCCAAAGACAGTCTAAAAGAGCATGCTGCCACTTGTCTGGAAGTTGTTTTGGCCTGCTGTTGGGCATTGGACTGTTCCTTCTACCACCCCTGGCCACCCTGTGGTTAATGGCCAGCCAGTTCAGGGTGGGCCTACCATCTCAATTCACATGGCAGACTGTGCCTCACCACCATGGCAATGCTAAGAAATGGCCTGATTGTGGCTTCAGTCTCTGCTGCGGTCACCTCACTAGCTCCAGTCAGCTTAATGATGTCATCCAGAGACATGTCCATTTTGTTGGCCATGGTGGACGCAGAATCAAGTTCACCTTTATTTCTATAAGACAGCTTTACTTTTTTGGCAAGCAGGATTTATTTATTTATTTAAATTTTTCTTTTTTTTTTTTTTTTTTTTTTTTTTTTTTTTTTTTTTCCCCCAGCACTTTGAATATATCATCCCATCCTGCCCTGGCCTGTAAGGCTTCTGCTGGAAAATTTTATGTTAGTTTAACAGCGATTCCCTTATATGTGACTGGATGCTTTTCTCTTACTGTTTTTAGAACTATTCCCATCTATTACTTTCAACTCTTTGGCTATAATACGCTTCATAAAAGACCTTTTTAAATTTAATGTATTTTCAGACTTGTGAGATTCCTGGATATGCATGTCACAACCAAGACTTGGGAAGTTTTCACCTATTATTTTTTGGAATGAGTTTTCTATGCCTTTTCCAGTCTCTTTTCCTTCCGAAATTCCTATAATGCAAACATTTATTTGTTTGCCTTTTGATGCCCCATAAGTCTTGTAGGCTTTCTTTATTCTTACTTACTTTTTTGTTATTGATCTGTCTGGATTATTTCAAAAGTCTAATATTAGATTTAGAAAATTTTTTTTTCTTCTTGATTAAGTCAGTTGTTCAAGCTCTTGTCCTTAAAAATTTTTTAATTAAATTATTCAGCTTCAGGATTTCTGTTTAGTACTCTTCTATGTTATATCTTTGTTTAATTTCTCATTCAGATCAGGAACGATTTTTCTGATTTTGTTGAGGTGTCTGTCTGTATATTCTTATATCTCACTGAGCTTCCCTAAGGTCACTATTTTCAATTCTTTTACTGGTATTTTGTACATTTTCTTTTTTGGAGGTCTGCTACCAGAGAATTACTTTGTTCTTTTTTTTGGAAGGTTTCATGTTTTCTTTTTTTTATTATTATTATTGTTTTTCATGTTTATTGTGTGACTACATTGATATTGGTGCATCTGGCTGAATATTCTTTTCATCCAGTTTCATGGATTAGCTTTTGTAGCAAATGACTTATTCATATAATAAAAGGCCTATGGTGTCAGTGGGGTAGAATTGTTGGCTTTGGTTCTGCGTGGGCACAGTAGTGTAGTCTCCTCATCTGTAATTCATGCTAGCTTGATTACAAGTTCACCAGAGCCTCAATGAACCTGCAAGAGGTTGTGGTAGTAGTGGTGTGACTTTGTCATGAGTGGACTCACGAAACCTAGTTCTCAGGCTGAAGGTGTATGCATGTATATGGTGAGTTGGCCAGCATGGGTATTAGTTAGCTCGTAGTGGATCCTCTGGGTTGTTTTCTTTGGCCAGGGACATGGAAACATGGTGGCTGGGCAGCATGGTGATGGGTCTACTGGAAATGAATCTTCCAGGCTGATTCTCTGACCTGGGATATAGGTGCATGGCAGTTCAGTTGGTTCAAGTTCATCAGATTTTTATTTTTTTGACTGGATATATGGATGTGAGGCACTTTGGTTGACTCAGGGTCATGTCCATTGAGGGCAGGTCTGCTAAGCACTTTCTTCAGATGAGGGTGAGAATGGTTCAATGTCTTGGGAATGTGTCCGCTGGGTGCAGACATGCTAGGATGTTTATTTCACTGGTCTGGGATTGACTTTCCTGCTACACGGGACTAGAGTCAACCATTTCTGGACTCAAGCTCCAAGTAGCCAGGATTATGGTGTTGCAGACATTGGAGAAATGATTGTATATACTAAAAACTGGAGAGGTGTAGTGTACTGGCCCCCAGAGTAGGGCACACTTCAGCAGTGGCTCCAGTTTCAAGATGGAGCTGTCCAACAGTAGCTTGGGTCATGGGATGGTGTATTCTGCTTTGTAGTAATTCAGCCATGTGACTTTAGGAAGTTCCTCAACCTGGCTCAGAGCTTGCGAGGACTGTGGGATTCTTCTGTACTAAGTATTACTTGTATCAGTAGTGGCAATGTGGACTTGTGGAGGCCTCCTGTTTATCTTTTTTTCACAAAAAAAGGGTTTTTCTGAATATGAGTCAATCCCAATGGAGAGCATTGGATAGCAGAGACTGGGTGTCTCATTTCCTTCTCCGTGCTACCATTCTGGGCTTTTGTGTTCCACAGGAATTTCCCCTGTCCCTTGCTGCAATCCAGTATTCTTCCTCAGATGTTTTATTTCAATTTTACTTGTTTATTTTGTTGGGGTGTGTGTGTGTGTGTGTGTGTGTGTGTGTGTGTGTGTGTGTGTGTGTCTTGAGAGGAGGATGGGCATGAGGTAAGGCTGGTTGGCCATTTTCTGATATCACTAAGACCTAATTCCGAAATGAGGAATATGGTATGGTTCCAACAATAGAGTAGGTAACTATTATCTTCTCTTTTCTTCCTTTTTTCTAAGAAAAATAAAAATGAGTCTTTCAAGAAGTAAAGTGGCAATAATAGATTTATTAATATCTGTAATAAATCAATAGCAAGCTTGACAAGGGCAGTGACAGTTCCAGAAAGCCATCCCTTACCATTGTTATCTGACCTTTTTAGAGAAGTCAGATATTGGGGTAGACACAGTGCGGAAGTCTTCAAGTGTTCTCTTGTTTGACCAATACTCATGGATGTTTGAGCATACAGTTTCTGGTTTGAGGCTCAAAACACTAGAGAGATTGACTAAATATAGAAACAAAAGAAGTCCACATCTTTTGCACTGTCTTCATTAGTGTATTGGGAGTGATTGTATATTTATACAGTAAATATAACTAAATTCACCAGATTGGAGCATGAGTCATTTTTTCTCTGAATTTAGTTGTAATCTTTTAATATTAAAACCTAATTATTCTGTGCCCTCATTCTAAAAATCACAAAGAACGTCTATTTCTTATTCTTTATGATCTTACCAATTGTTCTACATCACATTTGATAACTCTAATATTCCCCTAGCTCTTACTGGATTCATAAGTTCAATAATAGAGTCAATTGTATTAAAAGATAAAATTTGAAAAAAAGATCCTTTCCTTTAGAGAAATGTAATCTTTTTAACAATTTTTTTTAAAGCACTATACATGTCATTTTTAGAACATAGGTTATGATTAAGCTATCAAGGCATTAGCATTAGTTCTTTTATTTATTTATTTCACTCCTAGCAAATAGTTACTCTGGAGTTTTGAGACAAAGAATTTCACCCATTGTTTTATTCATTAAGTTCTATAGTTCTATATCACCTAAAGCTTATGTGGTATGTAGCAAGACAATATATATGTTATGTTGATAAGTAGCTAACAACCTCACACACACAGATATACAATTGTGTTCTGCAAGGTGTATCGGCAATGCAAGGATATTAGGGTCCAACTGTGAGATGAGCCCAGAGCCAGCCCTTACCTATTATATCTATCATTCAACCTCAAAAGCAAAGTAAATAAATACCATTCAGAAATACCCAGATACTGGCCTTTCTTTATAGGATATAACCCTATTTTGTTACACATAACCTGTCATTCTTTATTAATTCTAATGTATTAGAGCCAGCAAATTTTTTTCATTAAAGGGAAAAAAAGTTGGGTAAATAATAACCCTTATGTTCAAAAACTACAACTCACTAATACTTTCAAAAGGCTTGAAACATTTCTATTTGTGATTATGGATCACATCAGCTCTAAAAAAACAAAACAAAACAAAATTCCAATATCCTAATAGGATGAGACTGTAACTTTATTTTGGTATCATATTCTACTCTGGCAGTAACCTGATTCTTTTTCCATTCCTAGAGTCCTTCCAAAATAATTCTTAAACAAATTACCATCCACACTATAACTATCATATCTGATATTAATATCATGAATAATCATGTTTGTTGTATGTTGATTTGGATCCCTATTTAATGTCTGCTATAAGACCTCAGTGTCATCTCTAGGGTTACTTAGACCTAGGTTTTGATTGCCTTTCAGAAGCTTATATGAAAATTGTAAAGGTGGCCTCTTGAAACTATCATGCCATTGGTGGTGTCACTAATGATGCACAATTGATTATGCCTTGATATTTCAGAGTCCCGTAGGATTTTTTCTTCAAAACAGAGGACTTCAATTACTTACTGTATTTCTGGTGTTATTCTCTGCTATCTCACACATAACCAAATTTGTAAATTGGTTTTTAATAGTTTGGATGGACATGTCAACATAATTTTCTCTCCTTAAATGTCAAATATGTATATGTCTACAAGTCAGAAGATGATCTGAGACTGGCTATGAATTACAGTCAAAGTCATTTTTTCCTTTCTCACACTGAAGCATTGTCTTTAACCAAGATTTACATAACTTAAAACTTACTTTGGTTTAAATATTTTCCATAAGTTTCCACCATCATAATGAGAAGTGACACCTGATGGTGGTGTCCCATGAGTCTTCAAGACACACTCATGTATATTTTATTCTTAGGAAAATATACCACAGGCTTCTAAACAAGGTTTGTGTTCACTAATACACTCAGTTATTATGTGAATTCTGTTTTGTAATCCACCCAGAGTTGGGAGATGGATAATAAAAGATCTCCTGACCCTCTCAAGAGATGGTAAGATTGGCTAAAACCTCCAGTTCCATGTCAAAGTCCTACAATTCCAAAATGTTTTTTAATTCCTGAGAAGCTGATAAACACATAATTTTATTTCTTACTCCATTTTCTACTTCCTTATAGATTACTTCTAAATGTAACTCATTACTCAAATTAGAAACTCAGACTTTCCATTATTTCTGAAAAGTATAGCAACCCTTAACATTGGACAAAACACAGCAAATTTATGACTATTTCATTAACTTAGGTACTTTTACTAAAGAGTTAATGTTGGAAGCTGTAATTTAGCCTATTAAAGTATATTACAAAAATGTTTTTACAAAAGCATTTTAGAATGGTATGCTCCCTCCATATTTTCTTTGTCTACTCCATTCAAGCAATATCAACTTCTTGTGGCTTATACATAGACTCTCTCTCTCGTTCATGCTTCTTTTTCTGCATTCATTAAACATCTTCTTTCACCTGGTTGTCTAGAGAAATTCAATTTGTCTACAAATATTATGAAGTCTGTAATGTGGTAACCCCAAATCTGAGAAGACCTGCACATAAGGTGTTTTACATTTTCCAAAGAAATCGCCCAGAGGTCTGGCTGGCAAATACATTGTTTTATTAAAATTATGAGAGGACACCAATAGTGGCGGGCCAGCCATGAAATAATCTACACCTCAGGACCCTATGGCAAACAACAGTATGGCCAGCAAATCGGACCCCTTCTGACATGGGAAGGGGGCCAATGTAGTCTACTGGCCAGTGGCTTAAGAGCTCATGGCCCTGTTTGATATGTCTACCTTCTGCTATCAGTCTCCATGGGTGCCACTCAGCACATAAGGAACAATCATTGCAAGCAGACATTATGTCAGAGTATTTAATGGGAAGCCTTGAGCTTTAGCAATTTCTCACGGTGTTTTCTGTCCAGCATGTATCATCTTCCAGCCCCCTTATGTGAATTGGGTGTCTGCCTCATCTTTCCCTGGAATCTGCAGAGAACGTCCAGAGACATGGAAAATAGTACTTTTCTTTGGGTGGCTCATGGCGTAAACGTTTTGCCACATATGTTGACCCCACAGGGGATTGTTTATAATTGCCCATTGCTACTAGTGCCGTTGTGGCATCCAGAGCATCAGTTCTTTAAACACTGCCCAGCTGTCTGTGAAAATTGTCAGTGGGCCTGGCTTTTTGGATATCACCAACCACACTACCTGCAACTCTGCCCACTGACTACTTTGTCCGATGTTGTCTTCTGTTCAGATAGTCTATGTGTTGGCTGATATGCAATGGCTCACTATCAAGGGGGTTGTCCCTGACATGATCCATTCATGTACCAAACCTCTTATGAGACCAGTGATGTTCCTTCCCTAATGGATGACAGGATAATAACAATTTGCTTCACCAGTTGTTCACATGCATCCACAAATGTTATCAGCCCTAGAAGCTGCTGCAGTTCCTGGTTTAGAGGACTTGTGGAGAGCATGCTACCCTGCTGAAGATATGCTCACCATTTGGTCAGAGTCATTGTCTGTGTGGTCGAGCTGATGGGCCTATAAGAGAGATCATGGATCCTACCAGTTATGGGCAGGTCTGTGAGCACAGTTACCAGGGTTCAATTGCCAAGAAAGCTTGATATACTGCCTTGGTCTGCAATGTGATGGCGCTGTAATGGATTTCAGAGCCTTTCCATGTTGGCAATCAAAAGCCAATGGGAAGTCGAGCTTTTTCCTATCACTGCCAGAATGCTCAGGCATAACCTTCCTGGGTAACATTCACATCCAATTCACAGGGTAGGAATTGATTTAGAATACCCAATGCTTGAATAGGGTTCACAGTGTTTCTGACAGCACTGAATGCCTGTTAACACGCCTCTGTTCAGTCCCACTGGGATCCTTTTCGATCTATATAGGGGTTGTACAATCCGTACTAAATGTGGATAAATGCCCTTCAATACCCCAACAATCCCCCCAAATTTTGCAGCTATATGGGAAATCTGGGGGAGGAAAAAGCCTATATTCTGTCGATAACAGCAGAAAGCATTATTTTTGTCTTACCAGACCAAATCCCAATAATTTGACGGATAAGTCAGGTCCTTGTTGCTTGTTTTGATTCACTGTCCGTCCTTTCCTCTGCAAATATTCCATCAGCGGGGGTGCTGCTGGCCTAGGTCTGTAGGAGAATCAGAAGTTCACATGATATCATCTATCTCACGAAACAGAGATGCTGCTGCAAATCACCTTCAACTTTCCAAATCTTGAGTAGCCATGCCACGATACAAGGTAGGGCTGTGCAAACACCCCACCAGCAGCACTGTCCACTGTCTTCCTTTTCAGGTGAATGTGAACTGGTCTTGGCAATTTGCATGAATATCAGCACTAAAGAAACCATTAGCCAAATCCACTACAAAATGGTATATGCTCAATTCTGTCCTTAGTTTGTTCAATAGATTAGCAATATTGGGTATAGCAGCCTACAGAGGAATTTTAACTTTATTTAATTCCTGGTAGTGTACCATCATTATCCAAGTACCATCTGGTTTTCTTACTAGCCATACCAAAGAATTATGGGGACTGTGAACAGGAAAGATTGCATTAACCTTTGCCAGTTCCTGTACGGTTTCTCCAAGGACTTTGCGCACATCAGGTGGGCAGTATTGTGTGGTAGCCACCATCTGCCACGGTGCTGGCAGGACCACAGGCGTGTGTTTGGCATGTCCTCTTATTATAGCTTTGGCTACCCTCACTCACAAGTGAAATTCGCCAGTGCTGCCTTCTAAACTTAATCCTTGCAGCGTATGCACTACTTGTTGGGAGATATATATATACAACATAGGGTCTGCGTGCAGGCAGCCAATGTGTAGGGTTAGCATCACCCTCCAAACCTTGATTGATTTGCCACCATACCATCTATAGCAGTTAGAGGCCCCTCAAATGGACTTGGGTTACTGTATATGAGGGATGTATCTTTATTTTCTGAGTAATCACTGGGCAAGCCCTCATCTCTGGGGGCTCTTCCACCATCACTATCAACTCTATTTCATTCTTCTCTTCTGAGGAGTCTGATTCCTCTGTGGGATCCTACTTCCATGGGCCCCACTCGCTGTGGGCCACCACAGTGCAGATGTGTGACACATGCAACCATTGTTCCTTTGGCTTTCGCAAAGTAGCGTGGCAAATCACATAGCTGGTCATTCATTTTCACTAGTCGGTGATGCAGCATGTCTCTGCTTTCTGCCTGAGTTCACCTCGCATTTTTTTTCCAATCTTAATTCCTCCTGAAATCTCTGCACCTGGGTCCTAGTGTCAATCTACTGTTCCATGGCCACTCAGAGAGCACAAATCAAGAGCCAGGCCACAGCCACTGTAGCTGCATGGCTGTTGTTTCTCTTTTGTAAGTGTCCTTTCTCATCAGCTGCTTTTGATAATTCCAGCGGTCCAGCAGACGTTTTGGGGGCATCCCCGAATTCACATGCCAATTCCCAGCTTCCTACCAAGCTGGTAGCTTTAGACCACACAGTACCAGTGGTTCACCCTGGGATTTCCCTCAATGGACACTTCTAGGATTTTCCAACACATTCCTTCCCCCTTTTGACTCTCCCATGGCTACTACAATAGGGAGATTTGGAATAGTCCGCCAACAACACCAATCTGGCAGCCCCAAATTTGAGAGGGCTTGTGTGTAAGGTTCTCTACATATTCTGAAGAGGTCATCTGAAGGTCCAGCAAGGAAAGACATTGGTTTATTAAACTTATGTGAGGGCATCGATGGTGGCAAGTCAGTGAAAAAAATCGCACCCTAAAGAAGTATAGCAAACAGTTTTATAATCAAACAAGTTAATTATTCAAATTCCTATGCAATGTTTATAATCACGGTGATTGAGATTGACAGTTATATTATCTTTATGCTTCTTGGTTACTTGCATCCTGTGACAGATCACCAACACCCCGTGATGGGTCACCTGCATCCCCTGACAGGTCACCTACATTCCCTGACAGGTCAACTGCATCCCATAACGGGTCACCTGCATTCCATGACTTGCTACTGAGAATATGCACCAATCCTACAGTGACCAGCCTTGGTCAGAGGCTACTCTGTGGAGGAAGGATAGGAAAAAGTCAGACGGGGGGACAATTATCTCACAAAAGCAAATAGATTTTATTTTTCTTGATGATTTAACATCAGGCATCACCCAGGTTGTTCAACCCTCCATTTATCTAGATTATTCTCAAATTATTTATCCAAACAAAAATTGTTTTATCCATCATTCAACCTATAGTAGTAACTCTTTTGGAGATAGTTACTTAGTCTGATGTTGTCTAATATAGGCTAACATGGTATATTATAGCTCTACAAAAAAAAAAAGAAAACAATAGATATTAGAGTGAGAAAATTATTGAACTCATTGGTGCCAGATATGATATTAAATCACACACACACATACACACTCTCTCTCTTTTCACAGTGATTTTACTTTTGCAAATGTTTTAACGTATAGAAAGACATTATAGTATATTTTTCCTCTGATCATAAAAACATTCCAAGTATTGGTTACATAAATATCAGGTAATATTGAAAAGTGAGGTTAAGAGGAAATAATCTGATAGCAAAACAAAAACAAAATAAAACAAAACAAGAAACATTTGAAGTGGAAGGGTGAAATGTCACAATGGAATGATTTAATGAAATAATCTTAACTAAAGGATAGTCATTTTCTTAGCAAATTGCCTATCTTGCCCTCTAATCACTAGTCAATGATAGAACTGGTTTCTCAGAGGTAGCTGTGGATATTTTTACAATCCCCTCCCAGCTTGTTTTGTATTAATTAACTTTTCTATTCCAAGTATTTGTCTCCAGCCATAAGAAATCAAGCTAACCTAAGCCCTTGGTGACCTTCATGACATAAGCAGACCCCATCACCATGGCAACAGTCAAGTGACTAGCCTACCTCATGCATGTCGTCTGTCCATCACTGTGGGTTGGTATCTGCACCTGCCTGCCCCTAAGTGGTAACATAAGGCAGACCACCATCCAATCACCTTAATGACCTGACTCATCAAAGGGAAGGTTTAAAAGCATTCAACCCTAAAAGCAAGTCCATTGCTTTTGTTAAGCTTTGGCCAACCCATGTGTTCATTGAGCTATAGTCGCTGTTCTTTTACCTAAACTTTGGTCCCCTCTCCTACCTTAGGGAGGTGAATATTTTATCTCTCTCTATATATATATAATCTACTTTCTAAATCAACTATATTTTCCAGTCTAATCTGTGCAATTCTTTACATCTTTCATGGTCCAATCTCACATAAAGTATTGAAGAAAAACAAAATTTACCCCCAAATATATTCTTTGGACATTTTTTTTTAGATGACCACCATAGGGTCAGCAAACTGAAATGACTCTGCAGAGGTGTCTTTTGTAGAAGAAATTTGCTTCTGTAGAGAATCTCCATTAATGCAACCAAGTCTTCCCTTTCTAGACCTTTCCTGAATCTAGGAAAGATTAACTGAGAATCTGACACCTCTAAAAGCCTGAAAAGAATTATTCATCATTTATTCTTTTTGAAGACTACTACCTGTGAGGTTTCATCTCCATAACAAGACCACCTTTGCTAGTTAAACCTCTTCCTTTCTCCCTCCCATAGCCTGTCTTTCTACTAAAATCTGGTTTTAGTCATTTTTTTCTGGACCTTTTGTGGGGTGTTTAATCTTCTGTACCTCATCAGGGGTTGAGTTTTTATTCTGAAGGCTCCATGTACACATATTAACATTTTTGTATGCTTTTTCCCTTATTAGTCAATTTGCCTCATGTCAGTAATTTTCAGTGAACCTCCAGGAAGTCCATGGCCTCCACACTTTCCTTGCTTAGCCAGTAAAAACTGGTTGCCATGGTATCATTTTCTCCTAAAAGAATAGCCATGAAATAATAAAAGATAATAGAGTATTGGAAGTAGCTTCATTCAGCTTTCAATTATGCACAAGTACTGTTTTTTTCTTTCTTTTAGAAACATATGTAAACGACTTCTAGAATTTTCAAAAAATTTTCTCCAGAACATTTTTAATTCTTAATAACAAACAGTTAAAAAATTTAACTTTTTTTGGTAAAAAGATGAACTCAACTTTATATCACGATGCTTTTCAGATTTATTTTGGCTTTGTCTAGCGGAGGTAGTTGTTACTATTTCACATGCTTTTTTTTAACAGAAAAAAATTATTTCAAACATTCTATAATAGGTAAAATATGAATCTTTTTTTTAATTTTAAAGATGCGGAGTACAATTCAGGGTTAGGTATACAAATGCTGATTACGCAGGTAACCTCATTGATGAGGTGTGCGCTCCCTCCCCTGGCAGTTTGCCACTACTGCCAATCCCTTTCTGATACTATTATGATAATTGTTCAAGATCTGCTTATGAATTGAGAACACATGGTACTCAGTTCTTTGTTTCTGTGATAGGTCACTCGGTATTATACACTCTAAAGTCCAACCAAAATATGAATCTTTTGTTGAACTGAGCTCTACAGTTAGTTGTGGGTAAGTAAAACTCCTCATGACAGAGCTAACAGGGAGAAGAAATCAAATAACAGGCCCATGGTTTCTTGAGGATAGACAGATTTAAAAAAATCAGATCCATACAAGAAAGCGCATTAGACGTTCTATAAAATACCTCAGTTGATGTTGAATCTTACATGGTCAAGACATGGTAATTTTAAAAATCAGTAATGATAAGAAAATATTGAAACCCCTTTGGGTCCTCTTCCACTGTCCTCTCAATAAATCTTGCTTTCTCACTAAATAAAAAGAAAAAAATAAAATATCATTCGGACTCAAATGCATTCCTAGAGGATAATTTTTTCAGAAAAATTATGAAGCATGAATGAAATCGACTTTACATATAAAGGTCAAAATGAAGCACAATTTCAAAGCAATCTCTTTCTCTCCCATTATAGTTCCTGAGGATACACTGGGACTGCTATGATCTGAGTAACACTTAGCTGTTCCCCCTTGATACTGATAAATCAAGGGACAGGGAACTGGTAGAAAGAAGTTTATTTCTGAATTTGAATCCAGGGAACAGAGCTGGACTCGAGGTCTTTCTAAAATGGTTCTGTTCACCCTTCTGGCTTTTACAGTTCGCTTTTGTAAGTCCAGAGTTGTTAGTACCTAGACATTAGCCACATGACCCATAGAACAGTGTATAGGACTTGAGTTTCAACCACATTTATCATTAATGACATTTTTCGGTCCTGACTTCCTGGTGCCAGGTATCAGAGGTATCTCATAGCTTTTGTCAGTAGGGCCCAGCAGAAGCAATAATCAAGCTTGCCATAGAGCAAAGAGAGTTTTCAAGACCTAAGACATCATGCATTATGGAAAAATTATACAAGTCACAAAACTTATGATTACATTGACACAAAAGTTATATAAAACACAACTTACAATTACATTGATACTAGATTATTCAAACTTATGACCACCCAGAAAAAGGGAGCAAATGGGAATTTGCATTTTTCAGTTGATTGGGCATAGACCACAGGGAAGTCAAGGATTCCCTGAAGCTACCTGCTGGGAATGCACAGGTGATAAGGGGACTCTTCTCTAGGGGCTCTGGCACTATGGGCAGACGTTAGCAGGTCTCTGCCTCAGGGCTACCATGAACATTTGTCTTCAAAAGGGCAGCATCACAAGACTTCTGTGAAATAAAGAACAGCAGAAAGTACATGGTAAGAGAAAGCTCGTTTTTACTAGTCATTCTGAATACACAGATTCCAAAACTTTACCTTAGCTCAATAGACAATTGTTCCTCTAAGTGTCACTGCAAGGAACAGAATCTACCTAAGGTAAGTGTCATAAGAGACTATGTTTCAAAAACAAGAGAACTGTAATGCAGGAACCAGGCACATCAAGTTCTCAAAAGAAACTGGAGCGAACTGCCGCCTACTCTCTGTTGAACTTGAACAGAGGCCAAACGCAACCGTTTTAGCCTTGGATTTAAATAAATCTCCAGGCTGTATTAGTTAGAAACAAACAGAATTTTCTAGGTCTCAAGTTCAAATTTTTAATATAATCTGATTGGATTAGAGGTATAGCCTCACTCCCATTGGCTGAGACCTAGGCTGTGATTTAAAAGGGTGCAACAAGTGGAAACTCCCTGCAAAGCGGACAGGAGGCAGAGCTGGGTATTTCTCAGGGAAGTTAGTAGGTATCAGGAAATCCCAGCCAGAATGTATTAAAAAAAAAAAAATCGGTTTTCTTGATGGTAAGTACTGCTCACGAGACAAAGCAGGCATGAAAATCAAAGAAGATGTCACATTCCTTCAAAGGAAATTCCAGGCACCTAGCTAACCCTAAGAAATAAAGAAGCGACTTGATAAGCAGTAAGGTAATAGCCTAAATCAATAGTCAAAGAGATAGGTTCCCTTATAGAAACTAAATATAACATCTTAAGATATTCTCCTGAGTTTTTTGGTTTAGTTTTTTTCCAGAAATTCAGACCCCCACCTAATGGATCCACTGGTATGGAGACTTCAGATAAGGGTTAAAATCTGACCATCATTCTTTTTTCTAAATTTCTTCCTGAAGAGCCCGGAGAAAGTCACACCCACAAGCCAGAACTAACATTTTTTCTTTCCTGCTGATCCTAAAATTTTTAATGCAATTTTAAACTGCCCTAGCAAACAGCAAATCATAAAATCTTTGAGCCTACCCATGACTTGTAAGCATCTCCTTCGAAGTATTTTAACCTTTTAGGCAAAAACCAATGTGTAACTTCCATGTATTGATTTACGATTTTGCCCGTAACTTCTACTTTCCTGAAATTTATCTGTACTTTTACCTGCGAACCATCAGGGAGTTCAGGATTTAAGCATTAACTGCCTGGTCCTCCATGTCTGGTGCCCTGAAAATAAATAAATTTCTACCACAGCAAACCTCAGTGTGAATATCTGGTCTTACTGCACCAGGTGAGCAAACCCCAGTTCATTTTTACAGCAATAAAGTATGAGATGCTGATGGGACTTGAAATGATTGGATTAAAATTCTGGCCCAGAGCGATCTCCAAATCTATTCAGCAATGAACAAAGGCACAGATAATGTGTTGGTGTCTGTTTCTGAGACAAAGACAGGCATCTGATTCTATCCTAGTGGTCTGGTTCTCAGAACTTAACATCTTTTACATATTTTCTTTGTTTTGTTTTGTTTTATTTTAAAGATGTGGGGTACAATTCAGGGTGAGGTATACAAATGTTGATTATGCAGGCACCCTTGTTGATGAGGTGTGCCCCACCCTCCCCTGGCAGTTTCCCTCAACTGCCAATCCTACCTCCTCTCCCCTGGCAGTTTCCCACTACCGCCAATCCCCTTCTCATATTTTCATTTAATGATAGCACACAAAAATGCCAAAAAACAGTCTGCTAGCCTTGCATCTTATAAAATACCACTAGCTTCTCCTGCAGCGCTCTCAGCTCTGGCTGCCACTGAGAACACAGTCAGGGACTCAAACCTGAGAGCTACAGCACTTTGTGATGACATCTGACCTTGTTCTTAACACCTGGAGATTGCATAAAGGAATTCCCCAACCATTTGTCGTACACGTATAATAGTGTTTTTAGAATGGTATTCATGGACTTTGAAGATGATAACTAAATCTAGGTTTCATATGCCAGAAATAGGCTGGCACCAGCTGGCTATAAATCTGTTCTCTTCTCTCTGAGGAAATTCTTTTTAAATTCATGACTTAAAATAATTTCTTGTATAGTGTGCATGTATGTGTATTCATATACAGTTTTGCTAAAAAATTCTAGTATTTATTTCCCTAATCTAAATTATATTCTTTTAAATAGAAATAAAATTTAGTATAAAATATATATGCTGCAAAGGCTATCTCTAACCTCCAGTCCTGAGCTGTCATTGTATTGCTTAAACTCAGACCCAATTCCAGGAGAGATTGGACAGGTGGTATATGGATTAAAAAAATGTCCTGCTTTTCCCAGAATTGTTCCTCTGCTCTGAGTCCAAGATAACTGGTCCAAGCTTGTTTGAGCAATCTGCTTTTAGCTGAGTTTTCTCCTAGGAGATTTATTGGGTTATAGGCAAAATGTGAAGGAGGCATCACATTCAAAGAAAACCCCTGTTAAATATTGAGACATAAGCAATGCTGCTTTGAAAACTCCTCAAAAGAATGTAACCCATAAGGGAGGAAACATTCTTTTGTTCCTCATATCAGGACACTAGAAGGCTGTCTTTCTATTATTTTTTTCAGGAAAAAAAAATGCTATAGAATATCAGTAATGGCACAGGCCTTGAAATTGAGGAGGTGCCCGGACATAGCAGAAACAATGCCTGGTATGACACCACATTTACAGGTGGAAAAAAGGGTCTCAGTAGAAGGATCTGTGATCCCAGAAAACAGCTGCCAGAGCTGGGAAGAGGAATGCAAAACATAAGTCCCAACACACTGTAACTGATGTATTCGTGAGACAGATACACTGAAAGAAAAAAAGGAATTGCAACATCTTGGACTTCTGATTGAATCGGTGCAAGCATAATGACAACAGTTTTAGCAAAATAGATTTCTTTTTTTTGTTGTTTTTTGAGTAGGAATCTCACTCTGTCGCCCAGGCCGGAGTGCAGTGGCACGCTCCCGGCCACCGCAGCCTCGACCTGCTGGACTCAGGCGATCCTTCCGCCTCAGCCTTCCAAGTAGCTGGAACTATAGGTACACGCCACCATGCCTGGCTAATTTTTTGACTTATTGTAGAGACGGGGTTTCACCAAGTTGCCTAGGCTGGATTCGAACCCGTGAGCTCAGGCAAGCTCTCACCTCGGCCTCCCAAAGTGCTGGGATTATAGGCATGAGCCACCGCACCTGGCCTAAAATAGATTATCTTTAAAATGTAT
The DNA here is from genome assembly GCF_000164805.1 of Carlito syrichta. Lineage (NCBI taxonomy): Eukaryota > Metazoa > Chordata > Mammalia > Primates > Tarsiidae > Carlito > Carlito syrichta. Next base: position 183,641 of record NW_007252322.1, read on the forward strand.
TAGAAAGTCCGACTGATTAAAATATATCATAATATGATGGCTCTCAAACAAAGAAGCTGAGGCAAAATTAATATAAATAGTTTTGGGGGGACATCCTGGAAGATTTCAACCTGGAAATGTACATTCAAGTTGCCATGAATATACACTCTGACTAGTGGCAGTTCAAAGTGGATTTTAAAGGAAAAGAAGAAGTAATTTCAATTGTTTATAAGAATTTATATTTAAATAACAAACTATTAATCGGTTATACATGGTATAAATTTCAGGAATGTGAATATAATCCGTAAGGCAGCTAGTCAGGAACAAAAGAACTTTAAACAACTGCCTTGAGTTGGGTGGGAGGGAGAGGACCAAAGTCTCAGACTCTTGTCTCTCTGAGTCCACTGTTCAGACACCTTTGAGCTATTATATTTCGTTTCTCAATGTGAAAGAACAGAATGACTGGCAATCAATTGAAATGTTTTACAAAGAATTAGATCCAATTAAGAGTGACCTTGTATAGGAACATTTGCTATTTCAGCTTATATTACATTTTTACTATTTTGGAGATGTTAGAATTCTTCATTTAGAATTCTATAGAATTTTCAATTTTGAAATATAAAAAGGCTTATACTTTCTTCTCTTAACGATGCCCCTCCTACATTGTGAGACCTGGAACAAATCGTTTCCTAGCTGTTGAGTTAAATTTTCTTGTGTGTGAAGCTAGTGGGAAAGGCCTCTTTATTTATTTATTTTTTTTGAGTTGGAATCTCACTCTGTTGCTCAGACCGGAGTGCAGTGGCCGCTCCCGGCCATCGCAGCCTCGACCTGCTGGGCTCCGGGGATCCTTCTGCCTCAGCCTTCCGAGTAGCTGGAACTACAGGCGTGTGCTACCAAGTCCGGCTGATTTTTGGTTTATTGTAGAGATGAGGTCTCGCCAAGTTGCCCAGGCGGGTCTCGAACCCGCGGCCTCCAGCAATCCACTCACTTCGGCCTCCCAAGGTGCGGGATTACAGGCTGAGCCACCGAGCCCAGCGAGAAAGGCCTCTTTAGCATTGGACTTTAAATAGTATCCCACAAGATCTAATTTTCAACAAGTGAAAGAATTTTTTGAGTTTTATCTATGTGGGATTCCAGTAATCAGTCAGTATATTGGACCAAAGGGTGCTAACAAAGACAGTGGGACTTCTGATAAAAACATAACTAAATAAAATTTCTACATTTTGGAGGTGAATTTTGTAGACTAACCGACAAATGATTAGACTTAAACACCCTGTTAGGTTTATAGGATGGGATAATATATTTTAACTATTTTTTTTGGGGGGGGTCGTAATTTACTTTAAAACATCAGTTACTAAATTAATCTGGATCACAGTGGCCATATTTGTACTAACTGTAAAGTAGATTTTAATCTATGGCCCCAGGGAGATTTTCTTCCCCAGGTAAGGCAGGTGATGTTAAACATGTAGAATTAGAACTGTCTTCCAACAAGTACAGAGTCCATGAAAGCTTTCCAGTGCAAAGAAATGATAGCTCTATCCTCAAAATAGTAGATTCCCTAAGCAGAGTCTAGTGCTTTCTCTTCTCTGTAATAAAAATTGCCAGGTTCTTTCTCATTTATGTCACAGAAGTTCAAATTGAAAGACTACTTTTTTTAAAGGTTGCTTATTGATAACAATAACTACCATTGATGAAGATTTGTCTTATCAGAATTGTGCCACATATAATTTTTAAACCTGCAAGACAGATATGCAATATTTCTACTTTATATAGGAGCATAAAATCCAGATATACCAAGAGTTTAATATCACACACCTAATAAATAGTGACATTAATCTTCAAAATATGTTCTCTTGACTTTATAAGTCATCCCAGGGTCAAAAAACTTGACTCTAAAAAGAAATTTCTGCAAAAAGTAAAAACATTTATTTGTTCACAATAGCATAGTTTAGTTTTGACTCTAATATTTTCATGTAAGTTACCTCAGAAATGTTTTTTAGCTATGTGTCAGTTTTTTGTTTTCCCGTTCATTTTCCAATAGTTATGAAAATAATGCATTTCGTGTGTGTTAAATACTATGGATGTGTTGTCAATTGAAGAAGTAATGAATGAAATAAGTCAGATCAAGAATGCAAAAATAAAAAGAAAGAATGGGCATAAAAATGGTAAATGCTGGCCCCGAGTCTAGGGATTTTTTGTTAGTCATAAGTCTGTCTTCTCACTCCATTATTTTTGATGCTAAGGATATGTGATTCAATATGGAAGAGTCTGAGGCTACACTGGATGCTGCATTTCTGTCTTTTTATTTTCTTTTTTTAAATTTTATTTTTAAAAATGTGGGATGCAAATGAGTGTTAGGTACATACGTGGTCATCATACAGGTAATGTGTGGGTATCCTTACTGACATTATGTACCCCCCCGGAAGTGTCCTGCTACTACTGCCAATCCCTTTCTTATGGTATTATGATATATGTTCAAGGTCCACTTATGAGTGAGCACATGTGGTACTCATATCTTTGTTTCTGTGATAAATCACTGAGTATTACAGATGCTAATTCTGATGCTGCATTTCTACGCTGCCGATACTGAAAGCCACAAAGAACAAAAGTTAATTTTTTTCTATATTTTCAGAAAAGAAGGAAAACCATGGCTATATATATATATTGGTTTTTTTTCAGAATACATTTTACAAGTTTACTATAAACAACAGTGATTTAAATTAGGGCTTATACTTATAAGGAGCCAAACGTGTCACAGTTCAAAACACAGGTTTTGGAATAAACAGGCATAGTTTAAACCCTAGCTATACCATTCAATGACAACATGACTTCCAATAGATTACTTAATCTGCATTTTATGGGTAAATTCGAGATAATAAATGCTGTAGCAATTAAATGAACTAGGATATATAAAAATAACATAGTGCTTAATTACTGTGTAGCAATGACTCAATACCTTTGCTATTCCTGTTTTTATTTTGAATTTCTACATAATAGGAATAATATTTAAATGTATTACCAAGTAAAAGCTTTGGTGACTGAGAGAAATAAACATCTATCAGCTTTTATCTGGGCTAACTTTTCCCAAAGTCATTTAAAAACTCAAGGCCAGACTCTAAAAGCAAGAGTAAAAAGTGATATTATTCTTCAAAGATCTTAAGTTACCAACAACATTCTCCATAAATGTCTATTTCTCTTTTGAAATAAGCTTTATAAAAAGTTTTAACATTTAGCTCAGAACCAAATGCCATTGGAAAATGCTATAAAAATCTTCCAGTATCATAATTAAACAAGTGGCAAAATAAGATTGATTAATAGCAGTGGTGACTATTTGCCTTATTTTGCTTGAGTGGTCTACGCACTGAATTCATTTGTTTCATTGAGAACAATGGCTTTTAAAAACGCATTTATTTTTCTAAAGCAACAAACATTTTTTATTTCTTAGAATTCTGTGACTTAGGAAATTCTTCTTCCTAAGTCTTTGTGCAGTGGGAGGATTCAGGATGGCCTCACACGGCTCCCAATTGCTCAACGTGATCTCTAAACTGTCCTAGGCTTTTCTTTACAGGAACAATGTCAGGTTTCCAAAGAACAAAAAGAAAGCAAGTTCCAATGTGCAAACACTTTCTTTTCTTTTCTTTTTTTTTTTTTTGAGTTGGAGTCTTACACTGTCGCCCAGCCTGGAGGGCAGTAGCACGCTCCCGGCCACCACTGCCTTGACCTGTTGGACTCAGGCGATCCTTCTGCCTCAGCCTTCCAAGTAGCTGGAACTGCAGGCATGCACTACCACACCTGGCTCATTTTTTGATTTATTGTAGAGACAAGGTCTCGCCAAATTGCCCGGGCTGGTCTCAAACCCATAGACTCAGGCAATCATCTCGCCTCGGCCTCCCAAAGTGCTGGGGTTATAGGCTTGAGCCACTGCACCCAGCCACAAGCACTTTTCAAGTCTCTAATTTCTTCACAATGACTAATTACTAATGGCTCACTGGATAAAGCAAGACAAATGGTTAAGCCCAGATTCACGTAACAGAGTATTAGACTTTACTTCTTTTTTGTTTGGCTAATACTTTTTATTACACGACTGCATTTATACAATTTCCACTATTTAATATTTGCATAAAATCATTGACAATACTCAAGATTTTCATACGTGAAAATGTCTCAAGCTACTTACATATGCAGTTTATAGGGCATTGTGAAGCTTCATGTTAAAATACCTTCAGGAAAATAAACATTCAAACAGTTCTCTCTGCTTTAAAAAATATGATTAGAAATACACTGTAATAAAAAACCAAAACAAAGATAGGCAAATGCTGATTCATCAGTTGCATTCTAAGACTTTTAATAATCTGTACTTGAGTGCATGTTAGATAAATATCTACAAACTATTAATATAAAATTGCAGGACTGTAAACAGAATGAATATGACTGCTGTTATTCAGCAGTCATATTCAGTTTATTCTACTGGGTAACAAAGGAGAAAATTTCCTACAAGTATAAGCAAGTTGTCCAGTCTTTTACCCACATTTGGAAGATCTCTCCTTAGTGACAGTGAGAACACATACATGTTGAGAAATGCAAGGGCAATATGACCTCCCCAGGACAGTTTGAGAAAACACAAAATAGGTTGTTAAACTGTTTTTGATGAACACCGCTTTCCAAAATGCAAGCATTATTTTTTTTAAACTCAGGAAGAGAGTCAGATGAGCTACATTAAAAACAAGCACCCAATGAGTGCACCACTCCTGGGCAGGGATGGTGACTCGGGCAAAGAATGGGAGGGCTCCCAGAGAGCCCTGGCACCATCCTGCCTGGGAAATTGGTGGGTTACATGCATGCCCAGACCCTCCCACCCTAAAACATCTGGCAGCTCCTCTGATACTTGTCTGAGCTCCAGAAAAGAAGTAGCAATCACACTTGTGTGAGGGATAGGAGGCAGGGGAGAAAGTGGGTGGTTGACAGGCTGAAGGCATCAAACTCAGAACAGAGGAATTCTGGCTTGCAGGTACCTCTGGGAAGCAGTCCACTGCCCAAGCATGGCTACTGTCTTTGATGAGGCACTGCTCCACATCATCCCCTCTACACTGACAAATAAAAGTTCTCAATTTTCTTTTGCAAGACACATATCTCTTCATGCCCGTGAAGACTTGGTTTTGCAAGTACTCTTCCTTTGGGCTGTCCCTGACTCTCAATGACTTTGAGTCCCCAGAAAGGTTCAGGAGCACATAAAAATATTCATTTTTTAAAATGTTGTTTTATTTTAAAGTTGTGAGGTACAAGTCAGGATTGCGTACATACATGGTTTATGTACAAGTGAAATTTAATTCCATTGGAAATGGTTTTGGTGCACGTTCAGAGCTATTTAAGGCTCTTAGTCAAGGGAATCTCTCCATCTGGCACACAGTTTCATACTCCATAGCACCAAGTAGACTTTACTACTTGATGAAAGGAATAGAAAACTGAATCTGAGTTGTGAATACAAGGATGAGATAATTGTGTAGTCATTTTTTTGTATTTGAGCTTGCTCAAGTTATTTATCTGAGTTATGCTATATAAATGAACAATTATGAAATTTTTATTTAAAAGAAAATACAGATTCATATTGAAAAAAGATACTAAGTAGGACTTTCATAGCTACAGAGGAAAAGTCAATACCTGGTTTCAAAGTTTCTAAGGACAGACTGAATCTCTTTAGAAGATAATGCAGCTGGTGACCTTTTAAGTGGAAGTCGCTGCTCATACCATTCTAAAAACCCTAGGATCCTTAAGAATAATCTCAGGGCACTTAAGAATTATGTTAAATATAGCTTGCCTGTGCTCTGTAAATGGAAAAACAAAGCCTGGATGACAGCACGGTTTGCTGACTGTTTTAAGCTTGCTGTTGAGGCCTACTGCTCATAAGAAAAGATTCCTCATTGAAAATGTTCATTGATAATGAGCCTAGTCATCGGAGGGCTCTGATGGAGGTGTGCAATGAGAATAATGTTATTTTCATGCCTGCCAACACAATATCCATTCTGCTGTCCTTGGATCATGGAGTAAATTTGACTTTCAAGTATTATTTTTTAAAAAATACATTTTTATAGTGCATTAGCTACTGTAGACAATAATTCCTCTGATGGATATGGGCAAAGTAAATGGAAAGCCTTCTTGGAAGGTTATTCTAGAGGCCACTAAGAACATGTCTAACTTATGTGAGGAGGTCAAAATGTCAGTCTTAACAGATGTTTGAAAGAAGTCAATGCATTAATCTGCATTCCCACCAGTAGTGTAGTAGTGTTCCTTTTTCTCCACATCCTCGCCAGCATCTGTTGTTTGTTTTATTAATGATGGCCATTGTTACTGGGGTTAGGTGGTATCTCAGTGTGGTTCTGATTTGCATTTCTCTGATGATGAGTGAGGCTGAGCACTTTTTCATGTGTCTGTTGGCTGTCTGCATATCTTCTTTTGAGAAGTGTCTATTCATGTCTTTTGCCCACTTTTTAAAGGGGTTATTTGTTTTTTTTCCTTGCGGCGCGTATACCCAGAGGAACTCAAATCATTCTACAAAAAAAAGATACTTGCACACGTATGTTTGTTGCAGCTCTATTCACAATAGCAAAAACATGGAACCAACTGTGTTTCCCATTGAAGCTGGGTACTTAATGTGGTACAGACACAATGGAATATTATGCAGCCATAAAGAAGGACAAATATATGGACTTTGCAGCAAATTGGATAGATTGGGAGTCTATCATACTCAGTGATTTATCACAGAAACAAATAACTGAGTTCCACGTGTTCTCACTCATAAGGTGACCTTGAACAATTATAATGCTGTGGGAAGGCAATTGGCAGTAGTGGAAAACTGTCAGAGGAAGGGCCAGGGGTGGGACTGGCAGTTGGGGAAAACTGCTAGGGGAGGCAGGGGCATACCTCATCAACAAGGGTACCTGCATGATCAATGTTTGTATACCTAGCCCTGAATTGTACCCCACATCTTTATAATAATAAATTAATTAATTTAAAAAAAGAAGTCAATGCAAACCCTCATGAATAACTTTGAGAGGTTTAGGACTTCAGGAAAGGAAGGAACCCCAGATATGTTTGGAAATAACAAGAGAACTAAAATTCGAAGTAGAGCCTAAAGATGTCACTGAATTGCTACAGTCTGAATAAAACTTGAATAGGTGAGGAGTTGCTTCTTGTGAGTAAGCAAAGAAACTGGTTTCTTGAAATGGAAGCCACTCCTGGTGAAGATGTTATGGGCAGAGTTGAAATGACAAGAAAAGACTTAGAACATTCCACAAACCTAATTGATAAAGCAGTGACAGAGTTTGAGAGGCTCGACTTCCATTTCAAAAGTTTTACAGGGGGTAAAATGAAGCAATCATCACTGCCTACCTCAGAGAAGTCTGTTGTGAACGGAAAAGCTCATTGGCATGGCAAATGTCACTGTCTTTTGAGAAATTGGTGCGGCCACCCCGATCCTAGGCAGTCGTCACCCCCATCAACCAGCTGCCATGAACAGAGGCAAGACCTTCTACTAGCAAATGTTTAGGTCTTGCTTTAAACTCAGATGATTGTTAGCATGTTTCAGCAATAGAGTATTTGAATTAAGGTATGTGCATTGTTTCGTTAGATATGATGCTATCACCTACTGAATTGACTACGGTATAGTATAAACACAATTTTATATGTAGTTGGGTGTTGGGAGCCGGCCACGGAGGCCCATCTGAACGTTAGGGATCAAGGTGGGCTGTGGACCCTGAGACCACTAGGATGTATTCAGGAGCTGTTGGCCCATTTCCTCTTCCCTTTTTGGCACATCTCATCAGCAGGAGCTCTGCTGACCCAAGCTAAAGGCTCTGTGACTGTGACAGGCATGGCTAACTATAGAAACTCATTGTTCCTGTTTCCCATGAACTGCGGTTTCGGCTTAGGTATTAGATATAATTAAAACTCAGGTCACTTTTGGGAGACTTCTATACGGTACAAGCTTCTTTATAAAATTTAAAAGTATATTTGTAGAATTAGTATATACATATGGAGAGCTGTTTTCAGCTTTAGATGGTATAGATGATTATCTAGAGTTACCAGAAATGGCCCAGCATGAACTTTGGGTTGCGCCACATTCCTGAGGGCCCAGCGCATACTTTGGAGTGGCTGCATTCTTTTAAACCAGTTTTTAGCTACAGTTAGTGTAGGGTTTTTCTACTTATTATGGAAATTGAATTTATTTTATTCATAAAAAGTATTGTAGAATAGGTTATGCTACGTCAGGGAATTATGTTAGTTCAAGCATTGATCAAACATGATATTTTGAGGTTTAATAAGAATACGGCCAACTTTAGAAATTTCATTGTTCCCATTTTCTACTAACTATGGTTTTGGCCTTAGTACAATTTACAGTTTATATTTGGGTTTTATTTTAGAAGCTTTATTGCTGATGATCAGCTTGATATATTAGGATTAGTAATTAGAAACTTTATAGAAATTAAGATATATATGATTTTAGAATAGACATTTTGTTAAGGGATTGTAATCAATTGTTCCTAGAAACAGCCCAGTGTGATCTTTGAACTGGGCCACATTCTTTAGGAACTGGTTTGAGCTACAATTAAGAGTTTCTATAGTGTAGGTAGAATTAGCACAGAATAAAAAGGTATTAGGATGTAAGTTAGTCATTAGGTGTTATGTATGCATAAGCTTTAGAAGTTATTGATTATTTGAATATTATGATGTTAAAATTGTTGTATTGCTTTTGAGGAACATTAACCAAGCATAAGGAACATTAAGATAATTTTAGGATTGTCCTTCCTCATGCTTGGGAAAACGCCTGGTGGGTGAGGGATGCCCATTAAATGGCTTCAATACACTGATTTCCTTTCTCTTAGGTGTATACCTTAGCACTGGGATTTCTGGATCACAAGGTAGTTTAATTTTACTTTTTTGCACTCCCGTGTGCACTGATGTTCTGTTCACAAGAACCAAGATTGAGAATCAACCTGTGTTTATCAACTGATGAATTAATAAAGGGTAGCATATATACACACTAGAATGTTATTCATCTATAAAATATAACGAAATCTTGTCATTTGCAGAAACTTGGGTGGAACTGGAGAACATTATATTAAGGAACAGAAACACAAATGTTACGTGTTCTCATGTATACATGGGAGCTATAAAACAGTTAAGCTGGCTGGGTGCGGTGGCTCAAGTCTGTAATCCCAGCACGTTGGGAGGTCGAGGTGAGGGGATTGCCCGAGCCTGCAGTTCGAGGACAGCCTGGGCAACTTGGTGAGACCTCATCTCTACAGTAAAAATTTTAAAAAATTAGCCAGGCATGGTAGCACATGCCTGTAGTTCTGGCTACTTGGAAGGCTGAGATGGAAGGATTGCCCAAGCTCAACGGTTCAATGCTGGGGTGGCTATGAGCATGCCACTGCACTACAGCCTGGGCAATGGAGTGAGACTCTAACTATGCATAGATAGTTTTAGTTTGAGTGGTTTCAATAAGCTGCAATGCAGAGAACATGCACTTTTAATCCAAGGGTGTTTACAAATACGTATACCTTTCACTAAAAACACATATTCCTAATAACTTTGGGTATATTTGACCTTGCTAAAAGTTTCCTGATTTGAGAGCTAACACCTTTTGTTTTCTCTACAGAATATCGTGAAAGGCAGTGATTTTCTGTGATTTAAAGTTGGTTCTTAGATGCATTTATTCATAACTTTAATTTTCGTATTGTGTTTACTGTGTTAGAGCCCCTGACAAAACTGTTTCCTTTGGAGTAATTCTGTTTTATCGGTAAGTTAAAAAATGTGGTGCAGTCTAGCGTAGAGAATTTGGATTGCCACTTTAAATCGATAGTGATTTACAGAACTATGCGAGGTCAAGCAGTGTTCAGGCCACCCTTGCAACAGATCATAATGTCACATTAAGGACTTACACAGTGTTATTAACCAAAGAAAGCCTCATCGGGAAAGGAGAGATTTGTTGCAGACAACATAAAGAAAGCTCTATATGCAGATATGCAAAACTATAACATCAGAACATAGAGCTAATATATCAGGTGATGGAAAACCGGCATAAAATATAATCCCAGGTAGTATTAGGTATCATAATAATGTTTACATTTTTTTAGAAACATGTTCATTTTTATATGTATGTATTGAATCAGAGTATCACTCTGTTACCCAGGCTGGAGTGCAGAGGGACACTCATGACCAATGCAGCCTCCACCTTCTGGGCTCAGCCGATCCTTCTGCCTCAGTCTTCTAGGTAGCTGGAACCACAGGCATGTGCCACTGCCCATGGCTAATTTTTTGATTTATTGTAGAGACGAGGTATCACCCATTATCCCAGACTGGTCTCAAATTCCTGGGCTCAGGCAATCCTCTCGCCTCCTCCCCCCAAAGTGCTGAGATTACAGGTGTGAGCCACCACACCCGGCCTAGAAAACATGTTCATATGTAAAGAAAAAGAGAAAACTGTCAGCTTCTTTCACCAGAAAAGCTGACTAATCTGAATAAGTAAATGTGTCTTCTGCTTTCTAGCCAGCTACCAGCTCTATTATTTCAAATAAAAAAAAGAAAAGAAAAATGGGGGGTTTAAGTGTGTGCGTGTATGTGTGTGTTCTTGTGTGTGCACATGTGTGTGCAGGCAAAATGAGACTAAACTGATAATCCACACACTTCTTGGTGTCAGTTATATTTTAAGTTCACTTGTATACACCTATTGTCATGCATTCCAACTTCCTCTGAACCCAGTTCAGTGCCACAAACTGAGTACATATTGTGGAATGAAACAGTTACAGTCTTGGCATCTAACTAATAGTTTATGCTCTGGTGAGGTAAACTTCCTTTTTTTTAGATTAGAGAGAGAAGATTGACCTCCCCAGTGTAGGGGATAAGTCCATGTGATAAGAGATAAGATAGACAAATGGGACATTGTCAAACTGAAAAGCTTCTGCAGGAAAAGAAACCATTAAGAGAACTGGGAGTCTGCCCACAGGGGAAAAAATATTTGTCAATTACAAATCTGACAAAAACCTGACATCCAGGATCTACAAGGAATTCAAACATTCCGAAAGGAAAAAAAAAAAAAAAACAGCCTCATTAAAAAGTGGGCAAATGATATGAATAGACACTTCTCAAAAGAAGACATATGAGCAGCCAACAGACACATGAAAAAATACTCAACCTCACTAATTATCAGAGAAATGCAAACCAAAACCACATTGAGATACCACTTAACTCCAGGAAGAACGGCCATCATTAATAAATAAATAAACCAATGCTGGCAAGGAAGCCGAGAAAAGGAAAAGTTTCTACACTGCTGATGGGAATGCAAACTAGTTCAACCTTTATGGAAGAAAGTGCAGTGATTTCTAAAAGAACTAGAAATTGACCTTCCATACAACCCAGCAATCCCCCTTCCGGGAATGCACCCAGAGGAACTTAAATTACTCGACAAAAACATGCCCATACATGTTTTTTGCAGCTCTATTCACAATAGCAAAAACACGGAACCGACCATGCTGCCCATCGAAATTGGACTGGATAAAAAAAATGTGGTATATATACACAACGGAATATTACGCAGTCATAAAGAAGAACCAAATTATGAACTTTGCAGCAACTTGGATGGTTTTAGAGTCTATAACACTTGGTGATTTATGACAGAAACAAAGAACAGAGTACCACATGTTCTCACTCATAGGCAGACCATAAACATTACTCTAAGAAAGGGAATGGCAGTAACCAGAAACCATCAGGGAAATGAAAGGGTGGGCACATAACATCAGTAAAGATACCTGATCCCAAACCAGGTGAAGTTGGAACCAGAGGGAGGCCCAAACTTTACCGGTATGATGATCACTGGTATGCCTAATCCTGAATTGTACCCCACATCTTTAAAATAAAATAAATTAAAAATTTTAAAAAAAAACAAACAAGAGATACACTTTTTAAGTGGGTGTGTTTAGATACAAGGAAGCAAAAATATTTATCGAGGTGGGAACACGAGTTTCAGATAAAGGAATGAAACAGTGAATGGCTCTTTGGACAAGATCTTGGTCATACCTCAGAAGACTCTATCCTCTACTCTTTTCTCTAGTGATCTGCTTCTTTTTTTTTTTTCTCTTTGAGTCAGAGTCTCACTCTGTTTCCCAGGCTGGAGCACAGTGACACACTCACCGCAGCCTCGACCTGCTGGGCTCAGGCTATCCTTCCAGCTCAGCCTTCCAAGTAGCTGGAACCACAAGTGCATGTCACCACGCCTGGCTGATTTTTTTGATTTATCGTAGAGACGAGGTCTCGCCACATGGCCCAGGCTGGTCTAGAGCCCCTGAGCTCAGGCAATCCTCTTGTCTTGGCCTCCCAAAGTGCTGGATGACAGGCATGAGCCAACGTGCCCAGCTAGTGATCTGCTTCCATCTGTACTTTTTCTACTTCTGTCTCCACTGATTCTCCAGCTTTGCTTCAGATCCTGCAGGTCTTCTTTCTTTGTATTATATGTCCATGTCTATAAACAAGAGGCTCTGCTCCTTGTGTACCATCTGTCCATAAGTATTCTTATTCATGAGCAATATTACACATTCCAATTATTTTGCTTGAACAACTATTAGGTAACTCACAGAATATACAAGAAGGAGCTGATAATCAGGTGTAAAACAATGAAGACAGACACCTACCGACAACGGACTAATTTAGCATAGGATGCAATCATCTCAGGGGTCCCTACACAATCTGGACATTAGATGACCGTCTTACACAGCTATCTTAGCAAGTAACTATATCTGTTCATCTCCTCAACAAAATAGATTCCCTGCTACACATGGATTTTCATGAAATTCCCTAAGCATAAGAAGGGAGTTAAATACAGTTGTAGGCCAAAGATCCATTATAATATCTGCTAGAATTTTTCACATAGAAAAGATTCCTATTGTGTAGGGTTTTGGTATCTGACAACTTAAAGTTCTGTGGAGTCCATAAAATCTACAGATATGTTTTCTTGTTGTTTAAGTATTCATTTCTTCATCAGAGTATTAGGGATAAAAGCGACTGACTCAAATGACCCAAATGAATTTATGTCGCTATTCATCTGTGGTTATTTCTCAGGAGAAAAGAAAATGCTATAGATGGTTAGAATGGCATGGATTTGTCTCCAATGAAACAGGCTTAATCAGGTCTCATCTTATACTTTGTAAAACAATAGACATAATGCTTTTTAAAAAATGGTATATTGTATTCCAAAATGGTTGTATAGCAAATAAGAGAATATATGTAATACAATGATAGAAAGAAATTAAAAGGTGGAAGAAGACAATTTGTGAAAATAAGGCCAAGTAATATTAAGATAGAAAACAGTGTGTCGATATCTTGTATACATGCTATGTGTGACCCAAACATTCACAAAATTAGACTCTGAGCATTTTAAAAGACAATGAAAAAAAGAAAGACTGGTAAGTCACATTATCAGTAATGTTCATTATCCAAAACAAAGCAATACAGACTTTTCAATATAAGTGCGACAGTTACTTTTTAAATTACCAATAAATAATTCAGTAATTCTATTCTTCATAAACAATTACAGTAAAATATACCACGGTATAACAAAATTTGAAAATGAGTATAAGAATTTTCTATAAGCAATTATTAGAATATCTCCTATAGTAAGTTTATAGAATGTGTTAAAGCACAATTTCATTTTTAAAAACCCACTGGGGATTTAAAATATTATGTACAATAGTTAGCTTATTATAAAAATAAAAACTATATAAAGTAAATATTGATGGAGTTTTTGACTGAGAAATTTGTTAAAATTACAGAATGTGTAAGCATTGTACAGAATCCTAGAAACATTACTATAGAAAAAGTGAAAGACTCCATATTTCCAGGTCAGTCTATAAATATAAATCTTCTCGACCATTTGGCTGATAATAATCAGAAGTGAATTTTGTATAACACTCTGGCAGTTATTTGGAGCACATATTTCCTATGTTGCTAAATGCTGTAGCACCCAACTGAGCTTGATGTAAGTTTGCTAAGCAAGTAAGGTAAACAACTTGAAAGTGATTTTTACATTTACTGCATCATAATATAATAAATGATTACTCTCCTTACCTTACCGTACCTTATCTCAAGGTAAAGAGTGAATTCTTCTTATCTCAGTTCTAGTTGATGGATAAAGAAAATAGGCATTATATTTCAACGGTTCATCATGAAGATGTTTTGAAATAAGTGACGAAAAAGAAGCCAGTTGACTCTTAGTCAAGCATTTGGAGGGAATAAATAATCAAGAAAGCGATGATCTAAGAGAAGAATTTGCAGGTAAGAACTAAGAGAACACAAATGCTACCTATTATCTCAGCCTAGAGGTTGGAAATTAGCACCAATGAAGGTATAAAGGACAAGAGTGGATTTGTGTATTCAATCTGAAAAATCCCAATATAGTAATATAGATGAACCAGATTCAGACAGATCCACCAAGAATATTTGGAGACAAAGTGTATATTAGTGCTTCCTATGAGACATATGGGGTCAAGAATAAGGAGAGCTCACTTGTTGCTTGCTCTGTTTAGCTCAATGGAATAGGACTACCTTGAAGAACAAAACAGGCGCAGCATAGGAAAGTAATGGCATCTCTGGACTCCTGGATTCAGCAAAAGAAATAAAACACCAGGAAGAGCAATGCACATAGTATCAGCAAGGATAATACTGGTAAAACTTCCTAATAATGGATTATTAACTCAGAGAGAGAGAGAGAGAGAGAGAGAGATGAAATCTCAAGAGTACTTATTAAAGGAATGAGTCGGTTTAGCTGCATGTCAGGCTTAGAGATTATAGAGTCAAGTCACAATAGTGCCAGTGAAATTAGAATGATTTTGATGTAATTAAATTATTGTCGTATTCTCATTCTTAATAGGGATGGAGAGAGAGATAAGGTGTCAAAGAAGAAAAAGTCAATAGCCATTTCTGTCATGCTGTGAGATATCTAGCTTTCTGACTGCAGAAGATCTTTGAACAAGGAGGGAACAGAAGTTGTATTTTTTTAAGAAAAAAAGTGTGTATATTATTTGGTCAGAACATTTAATTTTTTAAGTGAGACAGTATTTCGTGATGTAAAGGATTATAGGGTTTTTAAATGAACAATGATCAGAAAAACAAAACAAGCAAGAAGGGGAAGAAGAAGCCTACTGAATGAATGTTAAGGGTAGCTGCAATCAAATATATAGTTTTATTTGAGTGCATACTAAAAGTCAGAAATCTGATGTCTCTCTCTCTCTCTCTCCTCTCTCTCTCTCTCTCTCTCTGTGTGTGTGCGTGTGTGTGTGTGTGTGTGTGTGCATGAGAGAGAGAGAGAATAGGAACTTGAAAAAAAAAAACCTTGGAATCAAAACATTATCTACAGCATCAAGGTCAGCTAGATGTTAATACTATGTTCCCATGAAATGGTGAAAAAATATCAGCTTCATTCATTTTTAAAATAGGCTAGCAAATCACTAAAGAAAATGAATCCTGGCAGAGAGTGTATATCATGACCTTATCAACGTTTAACATCCACAATACTTGTGAATAAGAAAGGAAGGAAGCAATCTCCTTCTGTTTACCACATTACAGCATAATAGCAGTTTACTGTCATGTAATCATGAATATTTGCATTTGTTTCAGAACATCACCCATACATTATCCTGATAAGTGTGCTTACATTTTTTAAAGTGTCTTAACACTGTCAGCCTCACACCTAAGGTCAGGCGAAGTATTTAAAAGATTGAATTCAGAATGATTCGATAACAACCAAAAAGTAAAAACAGCTTTTTCTTCTAGCACGTGTTCCCACACTGCTCTCTTCTTTGACATCCCATCTAAATCCAACATCACATTCATAATTATCTACCTCAGTCAATTAGGGCACAATTTACAAACAAAATGAATTTTATTTTTTCGTTCTGTGTCTGCATTCCTAATTCTCTTTTATTGCTTTCCACGCCTATAGTTCCAATGAAATCAGCTCGGAATGAAACTTGTTATAAAAGTGGACTTTAGGGTGCATTAAAAAATGATTGTGTGTAGACAATAGCACATTACAACATGTTTTCTCAGAAACAGACGCCAGCTGGCAGGAAATAAAACACTTTATTGAGTTTTGTAACCAAGACAGCTTATGTGTGCTCTACAAATATATTATTACCTATAGGACACTTTATTGCCACTATTGCAAAGGAAACAATTCAAAATTGCTTGTGTAGACATATTCTTCTTTTTCTTTTTCTATTTTGTTTCCGGTAAAGATAATCTGTTTCAGACAGTTTACAGCAAAATAGCAATTATTAGTAGAACTGGAAATAGATTTGTTTATGGATTGAAGGCAAGATAGAAAAATAAGTCTAACATTGACGGTCAGGCAAAAAAAAAAAATGGTGGAATACACTTCTAGAGAGTTGTAACATCAAAACTGAGACAAAGTTGATGTTCACTAATGGTTCAGTGCAACCCATGTTCTGCATGCTTTAGAAAACTCAGGACCTGTTGCGTTTCATAAAAATGTTGTTTGTTGGAAATCACGATCTTATTAACAGTCGAAATGTCACGCCATTTAGAAAACATGTGTAAACACAGAAGCAGGACAGGTTCCTCTTTATTCTATTTATTTATTTATTTATTTATTTGAGTTGGAATCTGCCTCGGTCCCCCAGACCGGAGTGTAGTGGCCGCTCCCGGCCACCGCAGCCTCGACCTGCCGGGCTCCGGCGATCCTTCCGCCTCAGCCTTCCGAGGAGCCGGAATTACAGGCGCGCGCCACCACGCCCGGCTGATTTTTTGATTTATTGTAGAGATGAGGTCTCGCTGCCCAGGCAGGTCTCGAACCCGCGGGCTCAGTCAATCCACTCACCTCAGCCTCCCAAAGGCGCGGGCTGACAGGCTGAGCCACCGAGCCTGGCTGGTTCCTCTTTATATAGCATCCTTTCAAGAGTTTGAAATTGATAAAGCTATCATGTCCTCTTGGAGTTCACTCTTCTACATTGCTAACTACCCAATGTTCTTTAGAATGTCTAATCTCACTGTAATTGGAGCACCGTATTCATCAGCTTGTGTTGCTAGTGCAGGACTTTGTGGTGTGTTGTAGCTTTCTGGGCCCTCCCCTTGGCCCTTCTTGATCTGTACAACACTGTGTTTAAGACTGTGCTAGCAGATATCGAGGCTCTCGATTGGGTGAACTAAATATTCTGAAAAGCCTTTCCAATTAAAAAGAAGGAAATGAAAATTTGCCACTTGAAAATCGTGGATACATTTTTTTAAGCCTCTCTCATTGTATATGTAAATTTGCAAAAAAGTTACTTAAGGTCTGCAGGGACCATAATTCAGCAGAAGCAAAATTGCACAAGGGAAAGCAGATACTAAACTGTGGGTGCCCTGAGCCACTGGCCAGTTTTTGTGACCTTCATTCTTGAGTGGGCATGGCTGTAGAGCTGGTGTGGTATGAGAGTTAAGGCTTTTCTAATACAATGTGCTTAGAAAAGAAAGGATTCGTTTTTCCATGCCTCCTTGACAAAGACTACATACTCCACGGTTGTTACACTGTCTACTTCACAACTGGCTAGACTACAAGTATTGGAGTTCCATTTGGCTTAATGATCAAAATCGATGCTGAATCAATCATAAATTAATTCCAGAAACATGCACTGCATACCTACTTTATAAACTTTAAAGATGAATGACACTTGAATAGGTGAAAGGTGGAACTTTTTTGTTACTGATAGCACCAAGAGAAGGAAGGCTTTGGGCCAGCAGGACCATACAGAGTCGCATCCGCGGACAGGGCAACTGCAAGTTACAATTTTAGGACACAGTTCCTGTATGACAAGTGTGGTGGGGTTTACTAGGATGTGCAGGCTGACAGGGCTTACATGGGGGTCCACTGTTGAAGTGACTCATTGTGCTAACCTGCATTGCTTAAGTGAAGTCCAGTTTTTGTCCTGTTTTCACTGCTGAGTGACACCTGCTTCCTCAAGGTTATGTCTCAGGGCTATGTGATCACCAACACCTGCTTCCTCAGGACTACACGACCGCCAAGCTCCAGCTACGGGGTCTAAGAGGGACCCCCCCCAAAAGACCAAGGGGACTGGTTCTTCTCTAGGACCAGTCTTCCTCTCGTTTCCTTTTAATAAACTTCCTTTTCTTTGCCTGACCACCTGGCTCTTTCTCTTCTTCTCAGTGCTCACCTGACACAGGCTTCCTGTGAATTCTCTAAGTGGATTAACTTCTCGGAGAATAGGGACTGTTTCCAGTTGTCTGGAATCGGGTTCTGGAGCAATTAGGCAGGGCTAGTGAATACTGGCCTGGAGTGTGAGAGCCTCAATAAGTGGTTGACCTGTGGATTTAATCACCTGGTCACAAAGGGGACAAAAAGACAAATACCACCTGTTCTCACTCATACATGGGAGTCGAAAAAGTGGATCTTGGAGTAGAGAAAACGGTGGATACCAAAGGTTGGAAAGGGAAGAGAGAGGGAGAAACAAGATGAATTAGTTAAGGGTTTAAAAAATACAGTTAGATAGAAGGAATGCGTTCTAATATTTGATAATACATTAGGAAAATTATATCACATGTACCACTAAAATACATGCAACTATTATATATCAGTCAATGTTCTTAATCTTAAAAAAGAAAGGAAACTGACCAGCTTTAAATTATGCCACATTTCTAGGTTCATGACCCCTCAAGACTGAAGGTTCCAAAGACTGGCCAGTGCCTCAGGGTACCCGCAATTTAGCACACAATTATGTCATATTTTTAGCATTTTTTAAAAAACAAATAAAAACCCTCATAATGGTGCCTACCGTATACTAACCACCTGCAGGTGAAAAGGTAAACAACTTAGACAACATTTTGATAAGGTATGAAATAAGAATTGCAATTATTTTTAGCACTGTCAATAAATGCGTTAGGGACGCTTGCTGACCTATCAAAACTATGTCAGGAACTCTGCAATATGATGACACAGGGTTCTTACCATTGCTCGTTTAAGATCAGCTGAAGTCAGAAAACCCAGTCACAGACATGTAAAACAGAACACTTTGCAGTTAGGTAGCTGAACTTGCAATTTTGTGTCTATCACCCTGCCAGCGCCCGATCTGTGATTCTCTCTTTGACTTTACTTCTCATTATTTCTTATGATTAGTTTCAGCAACTTGGCCTTAGGTCTCCTTTGAGTCTACCTGTATCAGCTTTGCTCTCTGTAAGTCATCTCATATCTGATCTTCAATTTCTATCATCTCAGGTCTCTATAGAAATTTTGAGGAGATCCTATGGTGCACCCGTAAAAGTTTTAGCACACGTTGTTAAATAATGACAATAGTCAGTAGATGAGCTCCTTCATGTTATTTTAATGATGCCAAAATTTAGTGGCCACCATTTAGTAATAGGCATGTAAAATAAATGCTTTTTATTTTGTATTTTGATACAATGTGTCTGTCTAATGCACACTACGTGAAAGTAAGATTTTAAAATGAATACTATTTTCTCTCTAGAATAAAATAATAATAAATGTATCAGTGTGGAGGAAAATTCAGAGATACTACTATTTCCAGTTCTCATTGTTGATTCATCTTTTTCTGTTTTTCAATAAATCTTTAATTGTTATAATCTGCTTGGTAATGTAATAAAATACATTTTCTAGAAAGGTTGAATTTTCTAGCCTAAAAATACATATAGTTTTGATCGAAAAAATAAATTAAAAAAGGTACTGTAACGTTGTAAAGAGATACAGCCGATTCTACTGTACATAGCAGTTTCAAGCTGTGCTGAAGAACATGATAATCTATGTTTCTACTTGGTGATAAAAACATAATCTGAGAATGGGATTAAACATCGGTTCAGTGTTTTGTTGTATCTAGGCTTTGAAAATCTACTTGATCTGTCCAAGGGACGAATGGAAATTTCATACCACTGAATTTTCTTGAGTTTTTATTAACCTATCATCAAACTCTCAGCTTCAAAGAAAGAAGGTATTATCTGGTTATTAGCTCCTTAGACAACCGTCATTTAGTCTTGTTTCTGCATTGCTGCTTATCGGCACATATCTCTTTCGATTATGTTTAGCTTACACAAACTTCTCTCTCCTGGCAGAACCAAGCAACCTCATTCCTTACCTCAGCTTCATTGATATAGTTTAAACTTACAGAATAGTTTTCAAGGATTATTGACTTGATCATGCAATTTGGCCTTGATTTTTTTTTCACCAGTCTTTTTTTCTGATCAACTTTCCCAGTGCCTTGTTTTGTTCTAGCATTCATGTATTTTACTCTCATATGCTAATATAATGGCCTTGAAAAATATCATACATGTAACTAATTGAAAAGGAAGTCATGATTAAGAATGGTGCATGGTATAACAAAAGAAATGAGTTGAACAGGCAGGCTGGGAGTAGGCCACGTGCTCTTTGAAACGTCTTTGAACATATTAAGTTATATCATTAAGAAACAAAATACATAGCTGAGTGTGGTGGTATGTGTCTGTAGTTCTAGCTACTGAGAAGGCTGAGCCCAGCAGGCTGAGGCTGCGGTGGCTGTGGGCATGCTACTGCACTCTAGCCTGAGTAACAGAGTGAGAATCCAACTCAAAGAAAAAAAAAAAAGATAAAAAAGGAACATAATAGAAATAATTTTCCCTATTTACAGTGAGCCCTATATTTTTAGTGCCCAGTGAGCCCTATAGGAAAACACAGAAGAATAAGGATATGTTGACTAATTAATTAAAATTATACTAGCAAAAGGAAGGATGTAAATATGGTGATCTAATAAAGATGAACTGAAGTCAAGCATGGTGGCTTATGCCTGTAATCCCAGCACTTTGGGAGGCAGAGGCAAGAGGATTGCCTGGGCTCAGGGGTTCGAGACCCCGTCTCTACAATAAACCAAAATAATTAGCCCCGGATGATGGTAGGCACCTGTAGTCCCAGCTACTTGGAAGTCTGAGGCGAAAGAGTCACCAGTAGGTCGAGGCTAAGGTGGCTGTGAGCATGCCACTGCACTCCAGCCTGGGTGACAGAGTGAGACTGCGATTCAAAAAAAAAAAAAAGATGAACTGAGAGGGAAAGTAATTATTATTATTATTTTTGACTTTTAAGGAAAATAATTCTTGAGAAGGTGAAATGCAAACTGTTCTCTAAAGAATTAAGAAGGAGTCATCAATGTGAATGGTCTAGGGATGATCATAAAACGGGTCTCTTTTGGGAAAGATGATTACCTATTTTTTTTTTTTTAAAGATACCCATGTGATTTGGTGAGGACAGAGGATGTTATGACAAACTTTGCTGGATGTGTGAATTTGTGATTATCTGTAGGTCAAGTTCGTAAGATAGGGACTGGTGTAATCCCATTTATGATTTTAGTCTGCTAATCTTGTTGCTGAATGAAGAATGTGTTATAGAGATAAAAGGCTACAAGGGAAGCAACTGCATGTTATCGTGGTACTTGGTGCAAGAAGTGATGCAAATCAGAATTCAGTCGTGGTCGATGAGATTGAGATGAGCAAAGGAATGGGCTAAATATTTTGGAAAATTTGTTGATGAAACCAGCTATAACTTATGAGAAAAACAATTATCTTCACAGCTTATTGAAAACAGAGGCTACCTACTGAGTTGCAAAGACCCCCCCCAAAACAGGCTTGTAGAGTATAAGAGAATGGGAATCCAAAGTCTCATATTATATACATTCAGATTGCAATTTTTATAAGTAGGTTTGGAAGAAATGGAAGATAGGCAGTTTACATAATTTTGAAGCAATACGAGATAGGCGGTTTAATGTATATGTTTCAAATTCAGGGGCAAGGTTTTTGAATGATGATATAAAATTAAAGCATACTATAAGCGCCTTTTTAATGCATACTCCATTCTCACACTTTTTCCCAATTTTTCTCACATGCTGGTGTCTTGTCAATTTGTTTTCTGGGTTGTAATATCAGTTATCAGGAAATTCCCCATAACCTCAACCCTTTTCTGATTATTTCTTCCCCCCATTTCTGTTCTAACAACAACCACTTCTCTGAAAACACAACTTCCTCCGTAGTACATCCTTCCCAGTGGTAATTTCTGTGTTTTATATCCCCAGGTCTCCTGGGCTTGATGTGGAGCTTGGAACTTTTTATTTCTCCATTCTACTCCCAGATTATACACCTCCGCTTAAAAACACAGAGCTTTTAATATCACACTGAACCACATATTACTGTAGTAATGTATAGAAACCCGGACCTCTTGTCCTTGAATGTTTTAGCTCACGGCTGAGTTTGACTCTGCAGCATTGCTCTTCCATAGTTATGATGACTTCAATTTATATGTATATGAACTTTCAAGAAGTTTGTGCGGCAAAGAATGGCTGATGAATTATTAAGACCATTTCTTTTTTCCTTTTGACAAAGAGCTAGACAAGATTTACAGGTTTTCTTTATGTGGATATGTGGTTGAGTCATGGCTAGTAGAATATTAGGTGAAGATAAAAGTCTTTTGCACTGGATTTCAAAAGATAGACGTAGTTTTGGAACCTGAAAGACACCGTTTTGTAAAAGGGATTTTGAGACAATGCTGATAAGTTCTTTCAGGAGATACAAAGGAACAGGGAAAATGGAAGTATATCTGAGGTCAAAAGAGAGTTGCCTTGCTCAAGTGTCTTTGATTCCTTTTATTTACTTATTTTTTATTTAAAAGGTAAATTTTAGAACGAGTTGTTATGTGAATAGAAATGTTCTGGCAGAGACAGAGGGATTGAAGTTACGGATGAGAGGAAAATAGACAAAAGTCAGGTAGAAAAATGGACACAAGGCCACTGATACAAGTTGTTTGTGGATCTGGTAACAAGAAAGGAGGAAATTCTCTCAGATGGATTTCATACGCCTACAGAATTATGAAGCTAGGCCATCTGTTGAGACTGCGGTCAGGAAAGAGGTGATAGATTGAGAAGAAAAGACAACAATAAAGCAGCACTTTCTGAAGGGCAAGACCCAGGGTTTCCCTCTCGATGTAACCTTTTAAAAAGAAAATTTGCCTATTTAGAGAAGATGTTTTCTGACAACCGTTTTACCACATGATTAGAAATCTGTTCAGAGATGAATTTTTCCAAAATTCATTCTATCATGGACTACCATCCTACCGTTTCTACAGAAAAATGTTCTGATACTTCTATGAAAAATATGTGTATTACTGAAATACATTTCACCCTTTAGAACACAATGAAAATTCAAAAATCTGTTCATTGAGAGTGACTGAAAACACAGTAGTATAAAATGGATTCTTTGCTGTAATCGCATCACTGGACTATGTGTCAAGAAGAGAAAACTTCTTGGGAGGAGTTATAAATATGATGTTGCAGACACTGAAGTACTAGCTAATTTTAGTCTCAGAAAAAAAAATCAGATGTCTGAAATTCAAAAGGGTTTTAAATTACTAAAGCTTTGAAGTGTCCTTGAATGCTGGCTACATATCAGAAAGTTGAACCATCAAACTTTCTTCATTAACAAAAAGGGAGTGAGGTACTCATTATCAATATTATAGTCATTTTGCAGGTTAAAAAAATAGGCCTACATAATGAACACTTGTGTACCTAACCCTGAATTGTACCCCACATTTTTTAAATTAAAAAAAAAAAAAAATTTTAAAGAAAATTGGACCTAAAATGGCTACATAATTTTTCCAAGGTTGTGTATATAGTTAGAGGTGAGATAAAACTTGTTCTGGAAAGTCTTATTATAAAGCACAGCTCTTACTTTCTATGTATAGAGCTTACCATTTTATATATTGCCTCATCATATTTTATCAAATTATAGGATGTTCTATTTTTTTGCCAAATAAATTATTATACAAGGCTTTTCTCTCATATTGATTTTAAAAGGTATCTTGATTTTAGAAATGGTAACATACAAAGGAATTAACTACATGATTTAGAATTAATAAAACATGGCAATTGAAAGCAAATCTCATGAGTTAAGTAATATCGATTTTATGGATTAGGGAACAGAATACAAAAGAGAGTTAATCACCTTGCTTTGGTGACAACGTTTGTGAGAAAGCCGCAGTCAAAAATATATCCTTATAACACGGAGACATATTCATTTAAACATTAAACTATTTCTCATGTCATTAATGAAACACCTGAAACTATGATTTCTAGGTATTTGCACAACTTCTATTTTGAGATAGTTCTATTTTTTAAAAGTAATTTTGTACCTCTTCTCATGGTGATAAAAATTAAAATCCTTGGCTGGGTGTGGTGGCTCACACCTACAGTCCCAGCACTTTGGGAGGCCTAGGCAAGAGGATTGCCTAAGCCCAGGGGTTTGAGATCGGTCTGGGCAACATCATGGCAAAGACTCATCTCCAAAAGACAAATAAAACTAGCTGACTGTGGTGACACATGCCTGCAGTCCCAGCTACTCAGGAGGCTGAGGTGTTAGGATTGCCTCAACACAGGATCAATTATTTGTATTTTAAGAATTAACAATAAGGCCTCTTTTCTCAGGAGTCTATCTGGGAAGCTGAGGTGGGATTACTTGAACACAGGAGTTTGAGACCCTCCTGCAGTCTGGTAACCTAGCAAGCCGCTCTCTCTAAAACAAAAGCCAAAACAAACAGACAGAAAGGCCGGCCTCTTGATTCTCGATTTAATACTCAGGAGAAAGATCCTAACTCCATTAAGACTGGATGCCACATTGGAGTCTCAGGCCAAGAAATGCCCAAGCTACTTTCCATAACAGTGCGGTGTGGCACCCTGATGCAAAATCAACACCGGCTCAGCAGAAAAAAGCCTGGATCTGGGTTGTTGCAAGAAGGTATGGGAGTTCACACACTGTGAACTGTATAGGCCTCTAGATTTTGATGACATTTTTAATGCTGCAATTTTTTTCTTGTTTGTTTGAAATATTTAAGCTAGGCCTGACCCGCAAGGATATGATTCTGAATCTCCTGTCCACCTGGGATTTAGACAGTCCATGTCATTTAAATAGGAAAAGGAAGAGAGAGATGATCTTACTCCCACAAGATCAAAAGTGCAAAAGCCTGACATTCAAGTCAACTTTTGTTTTATTGGCAGAAAACAATAGCTGAGAAGAGAGCAAAAGCTTCCTCTCTGGCAGCGGGGTCCTGGCAGGAAGGCACACCCGTGTATAAAGTGGAAGGTGACAGTAATAAAGAGGAAAGAACTGTAGTAAAAGGAGGAAAGGTAGCAGGGCAAATCCCAGGGGCTTGAAATGAGGCAGAAGGAGGAACACAGAGGTCAACCAGCATCAGATGCTGATCCAGGCCCTTAATAATAGAAGGTCCATGTGGGATGCTCAAGGGAGGTGCCCAAGAAACCGTTTATTTGGCTAAGTTTTATAGTAAATAAAAAATAAACCAGAGCAGTCATAATGTTGAGGCATCTAAACATTATGCTCCTACTTTATTTGTTTACAAAGGGAGCATATTTGCTAAATGTGATTCTTTTGCTGTTGAAAGGAGATAGATTGGATAGTAAGCTTTGAGTTTACAAAGCAACTTTGTTACATTTTTTTTTTTCAATTGGAGTCTCACTCTGTCGCCCAGGCTGAAGTGCAGAGGCACAGTCAAGGCCACCGAAGCCTCAACTTGCTGGGCTCCAGTGATATTTCTGCTTCAGCCTTCCACGTAACTGGAACCACAGGCACGAGTCACCGTTCCCGGCTAATTTTTTGTGATTTATTGTAGAGACGAGGTCTCCCCAAGTTGCCCAGGCTGGTCTCAGGTAATCCTCTTGCCTCGGCCTCCCAAATTGCAGGATGAGCCACCATGCCCAGCTGCTACACTTTTTAAAAATATATACAAATATATAGGGACTGAACTAACTTGTTGGGAGCCAGCCATGGAGGCCCACTGAGCATTAGGGATCAGGAAGGGCCGTTGACCCCGAGACCACTAGGATGCGTTCGGGAGCTATTGACCCCATTTCCTCCCCCTTTCTACTCAGCACTAACCAAATTAAGCTCCGGTGAGCTCAAAACATAGAAACTCTGAGATCAGGACGAACACAAGTTAACTTTAGAAGCTCATTGCTCCCATTCTTCCGCAAACTGCAGTTTTGGCTTTCACACAACTTATAATTCAGACTCGTGTCACATCTAAGAACCTTAGTATTGGTCAC